>NC_080676.1:168008844-168102763 GCF_030445035.2 Dasypus novemcinctus
TGGTTTCAGTGGCCCACGGGCAGATTTCTCGGGCTGGGCCTCCAGGACCCTGGGCTCATCCTCCAGCACCATGGACAGGACCAGGGCAGGGCTGGGCCTGGGGTGGCGTCATGGGCCCTGTAACCTGGCAGCCCTTGGGGGCCGTCCTGGCTCACCTGGCACATAGGGGGGTGCTGTGCTTGGCTCCTGCTTGCCCAAGGCGGTTTCACAGGCCGGTGGGCCGAGGAGCTCCAGGGGAGGAGCCCCTGGCTGCGCAGCCTCCCCCCGGGTGGGGCCTCCCCCCACCCCCGGCACGCGCATCAAGCTCGCCGGCGGCACAGCTGCATGGCTGCGTCTGCGCCGCCTGCTCTCCCTCTCGGGGGTGCGCGTGTCCCCGGGCATAGTTGTGTTTATAATAAGTGAAGACTGGTGCGCTGGCGGGTGCACGGGCGGGCGGCGGCCTGGCGGGTGCCCGAGCACCGTCTGACCTTCCTGCTGGGACCTTTCCAGTGCCCTGAGGGTCCCCGGACCTGCGCTGGGGAGCGGGAGCTCGGGGGGGACGGGGTGCTCTCGGCCTGCGCGCGTGGTGTCTGCGCGGTCGGGTGCGTTTCCCGGCGCAGGCTCCGCTAACACCGTCCCGTCCGGGCCTGCGACGGCCAAGCCGCGGGAGGTGTCCCTCACAGCCAGGCGTGGCCGTCGGGGATGCCGCTGGAGATTGGGAGGGGGCGGGGGCCAGTCTCGGCCGCCCATGTGGGCTCGCCACGGCCCTGGGCTGGTGCTGGCGTTGCCCCTGGAGCCGCCCAGAATCGTGGTGGGCCAAGGCCAAAGCCCGCCTCCCCAAGGCCCAGGCGCTGCGCTGAGACCCGGCCCGGGGGGGTCTGGCTGCACTGGCCCCGGGCCTCTGCCCACCAGGGGTGGACCAGGCCGGCCAGCCAGGGTCTGCGCCAGCGCGAGGCGGCCCCAGCCCCGAGCCGAGCCCAGGGGCCCAGAACCTGCCGGTTCCAGCCGTCGCTTGGGCAGCGAGCACGCTTGGCCCGGAGGGGCAGGCCGCGGGGAGCGGGGCGGCCCCCGACCCCCTTGAGAAAAGCACCTCCAGCTGAGCTCCCAGGACCCGCCCTCCCGGGAGGTTATTCAAAATTTCAGAATAAAGTAAGCGTGTGGCGGTGGGCAGGGAGCAGGCGTGATTCTGGCGCAGGCTTTCAGACGCCCCTGGCCCCAGCGCCCTCGCCCGCCCTGGCAGGTGCTGCAAATCTGGCGAGCCCGGCCTTCTGCCCAGCTTCGCTGCTGGCCCCCGCGCCCCTCCCCGCCGCCCTGCGTCGGCTGCGGAGGGCGGCCCCGGCGCCCTCACGGCCTCCTCTGGACGCTCCCTTGCAGATGGACCGGAGCCTAGCGGCGCGCCCCCGGTCTCCTTCCTCCGCACGGAAGAGGGCCCCGACGCGTCTTTCCCCAGGACCATTCCCCTGATCCGGCAGTTGCTAAACGCCACGGAGCTCACCCAGGACCCCGCGGCCTACTCCAGGCTGGTGGCCGTGCTGGTGTACACGGCCGAGCGGGCCAAGTTCGCCACGGGCGGGGAGCGGCAGGACTGGATGGAGCTTTTCATTGACACCTTTAAGCTGGTGCACAGGGACATCGTGGGGGACCCCGAGACCGCGCTGGCGCTGTGCTGAGGCCGGGGCGCCGTGTGGGCGTGCGGGGCCCGCCGTCCCAGCGTGCCACAGAGCGGGGGGCTTAAAACGCAGGAACTGGCCCCTCACCTTCCAGAAGCCGGAGGTCCAAAGGCAGGGGGTTGGGGCCACGCCCCCTCCAGAGGTTCCAGCCTTGGGGCTCCCCGAGCTCGGGGCTGCGTCACCCCCCCCCCCGCCTCCCCCGTCCCGTGGCTGCCCCTCTGGGTAGCTCACCGGGAGGGGTTTAGGGACCCGCAGATATTCCAGGAACGCCTCTCCATCTCAAAGCCCTCAACCCATTCTCATCGAGAGAGCCCTTTCCCTCAGTGACAGTGGCAGCTTCTGGGGCATCACTCAGCCCGCAGATGCCCCAGCCCAGCGGGGCAGGGGAGAGGAAGGCAACCCTGAGCGCCCCAGACGTCTCCCTCCCGGTTGAGGCTGGCCCGGGAGCCAGGCCCCAGGGGGCCCCTGCGCCAGGTGCCATGGGCACACGGTTCTCAGGGCGCCCCCCCATGTGGGCGGGGCAGGGCTGGGTGCTCCAAGCCCCGGCACTCGGACGCCGCGGGCATCTGAACACCCATTTGGGCAAAGCCGCCGGGCGTCTGAGCCTCTGGGGGCACTGTTGGTGAGAGGACCCCAGACCCAACCTTGGCTGGCCTCATGTGGCCACGCCCAAGAACAGGGGAGGGCTCCTCCTGGCCCTCCCTGCCACCTGTGGGACCCTCACGGACAGCCCAGAGCACCCACTTTGCCCACGGCCTCCGCCCCCTTGGTGGTCTGCTTGACAGTCCCCAGACCCCCGCCCCCCGTCTCCAGCTGCCTCCACAGCCAGTCACCGCCGATGGTGTTCTGAGTAGGTAGTGATGACAGTGAAAACGCAGGTTGGTTTTGCTGGAACTTGGAGAGTCCAGCGGCACAGAGACCTACTAGGCGGTGCCAGCTGTGCTGACCTGCTGCAAAGGTGCTGGGCAGCTGCGCCGCTGCCAAAATAAGCTACGTTGTCGATAAGCTCATTAAAAAGAAGCCTGTTTGCAGCAAACGCGCCCTCTGCTTTCGCCGTGCGGTAAGCCCGCGGGGATCTGTGGGCTTGGGCAGCGTACCCACATTTCGTCAGTGCAGAAAAGCACACGGAACTTGAGCGATTTGCTGTGGCTCAGTGGTGGCACCGCGTTTGGCCCACCTGTTTGTGCTGCGGGCACCTGGGCAGGTAGACACCACTCGCCTCCGGGGACCGCTCGCCCCAGGTGGCGTCCTCAGCCGCGTGCGTCCACCGGTCAAGCCCGTTCCTGGTGAGACTCCCTGCCCGGGGTCAGCGTACCAGGGCTGTGACCCGAGGCCATTTGGTGGCCTGAGGAGGGGAGTCCGGGGGCTGCAGAACTGGGGAGCTGGGAGGGGGACTGCCCATCTCGTCTGAACCTCAGGCAACGCGGGGCGAGCGGACGGCTGATCTTGGTGAGGAGGGCCCAGCTGGGTGCCGTGATGTGCAGGCGGCACCCTGGCCCGTGGTCTGGCCCCACATGGCCCCCGACCTGTTAGGTTTTGGCTGAGGGTCTTCACAAAACTTGAAGTGCTGGTGGTGACGCCCCCTCCCTCACAGGCGCGCCCCCTCCCTCACAGGTGCGCCCCCTCTGTGGGTGGTGAATTCTGGGGCTGAGGCTTTACGGGCCCCTCCACAGGAGGGCCTGGGGCAGTAGTAGAGACCTTTGCCCCTGGGGGTCTCCGCCCCCAGCTGGGGGCGTGTCCTGTGGGAGGACACCAAGGGGAGGTGCTTGTGGGTCACACTTCCAGGTGAACTGCGGAGGGTCCTGGGCCGGGGACACGGCGTTCTGGGGGGCACGCGGCGGGGGCACTCTGCGGGCTCCTAGCACCCTGGCCAGGCGGGCCTGGCCCCACCGCGCGTCTCTCCCCCCAGAGCTGTACGTGGCCCAGTGCACGCAGCGGCCCGTGGACATCGTCTTCCTGCTGGACGGCTCCGAGCGGCTGGGCGAGCAGAACTTCCGGAAGGCGCAGCGCTTCGTGGAGCAGGTGTCGCGGCGGCTGACGCTGGCGCGCAGGGACGACGACCCGCTCAACGCGCGCGTGGCGCTGCTGCAGTACGGCGGGCCGCGCGAGCAGCAGGTGGCCTTCCCGCTGACCTCCAACCTCACGGCCATCCACGAGGCGCTGGAGAGCGCGCGCTACCTCAACTCCTTCTCGCACGTGGGCGCCGGCATCGTGCACGCCATCAACCACGTGGTGCGCGGCGCGCGGGGCGGGGCGCGGCGCCACGCGGAGCTGGCCTTCGTGTTCCTCACCGACGGCGTCACGGGCAACGAGAGCCTGGCGGAGGCGGTGCACTCCATGCGCAAGCAGAACGTGGTGCCCACCGTGGTGGCCGTGGGCGGCGACGTGGACGCGGACGTGCTGGGCCAGATCAGCCTGGGCGACGCGGCCGCCGTCTTCCGCGAGCCGGACTACGAGAGCCTGGTGCAGCCGCGCTTCTTCGACAGGTTCATCCGCTGGATCTGCTAGCGCCGCCCCCGGCGCCGCCCCGCGCCCGCCGCGCCCCCGGCACTTAGACGTCTCGAGCCCCCACCCCCGGCTCGCGGCGCCGATCCACGCCCAGGAGAGCAGGCTCCGAGCCCACTCGCGCGCGCGCGCGCGCGCTCTCCGCGCCAGCAGGCAGCTCCCTCGTGCGCCGGCGGGAGCGGGTCTCAGCCCAGGGAGGGCGGGGTGGGCGCCCCAGCCTGCCGTGCCGCCCCCAGCCCCTCCCGGGGGTCCCGGCGCAGCCCTGGCCCCCTCGGTCTTCGGTGCTCCCGCTCCCGGCCCTGCTCTCCAGCTGCCCACGCCCGCAGCCGAGCCCCTGCCCTCCACGCCGTCCTTGGGGCCCCGGGCAGCGCCGATGAGCCTCTCCGTTGAGCCCCCTCGAGCCCCTCCTCGGGGCCCCGGTCGGTCCGGACGCTGCTTCCCGCTCGCGTCCTGCACCCGGTGCCCGCCCGGCGCGGCGCGGAGCGCTCTCGGCTACCCCACCTCGCGCCCCCGGGGCCCTGCTCGCGGGTGGCGGCCAAGGCTCCCCGCCTGCCCCGGCTCCTCGCCCCGCGCCACTCCCCCACGCTGGACCGTCAGACTGTGAGCCCTGGGGCGCCCCGTGTCCAATAAAGCTTGTGAGCCGCGTCTGCGTCTCCGCCGCTCTGTGCGCCTGCCGGGGTCTGCACTTGCGGACCCCCCACCCCAGCCCTCACGGACCTCTACCACCAGCACTGCCTGCGGACCCCTGCCCCCGCCCCCCCCCCAAGCTTCCAGGGCCCCCACATGCACACACCGTGGCCCGGAGGCTGTGCGCGGCTGCACTCCTGGGTACTGGGGCCACCTCGAGGCGCTGGCTGCTGCGGTCCCCGGAAGGCGCACAGCGGGACCCTCTCCACCTCGGAATCCAGCCCCTGGAGCCTGCCTTTCCGGCTGCAAACGCTGCTCGACCAAGAAACTCCCCCTCTAGCCCCAAGGAGCCCCAGGGTTTCTAAGTACGTCCGCCAGCTCGCTGAGGATGTTTTACACGTGCACACATGCATGTATGCATACAAACACGCATTTACACATGCATCACATATGTGCCTGCTATGTGCAGACAGACATGTACTTAAGCAGATAGACTTGCATGTGTGCGTTTCTATATGCATGCATATGTGCATATGTGAGCGTGTGGTGTGTGCATGTGTGTGCCTGCACATCCGTTATCTACCTCTGTAGAGCACATCTATGCATACATTTGCACACACATGCATTCTATCTTGTTTGGGCAACCTCGGTGATTCTTTTTCTCACCCCGGTGACTCCCGGGAGTTCCACAGTGACCCTTGGTTCCGGGCCTCATATTGTTCCCTCCCACACCTGTTCCCCCTTGGGATGGTGGCTCACCTGTCCACGCTCACCGTGCACGCTCACCGTGCACGCTCACTGTCCAGGCTCACCTGTCCACGCTCACCGTCCACGCTCACTGTCCAGGCTCACCTGTCCACGCTCACCGTCCACGCTCACCGTCCAGGCTCACCTGTCCACGCTCACCGTCCACGCTCACCGTCCAGGCTCACCTGTCCACGCTCACCGTCCACGCTCACTGTCCAGGCTCACCTGTCCACGCTCACCGTCCACGCTCACCGTCCAGGCTCACCTGTCCACGCTCACCGTCCACGCTCACTGTCCACGCTCACTGTCCAGGCTCACCTGTCCATGCTCACTGTCCACGCTCACCTGTCCACGCTCACTGTCCACGCTCACTGTCCATGCTCACTGTCCATGCCCTATCATCTGTCCACTCAGCTTGTGGATGGAGAGGAAAGACTTCCCACAGCCATTCTCTCACCCTCTGTCCCCCTCCCCCGACCCAAAGTCAGGGGAGTGTCAGTGAGAGAAAGGAAGAGAGCCTCTTCATCCACCCAGGCGTGCTTAGGACCCAGAGCCGCAGCACTTGGGCGGGCGAGCTCCGCTATGGGGGGGGCAGGGGTGGAGGCGGCTCTGTGCACATGGCCCCTCCCTCCAGGGTGGTGCTGCTGCTCGCAGGAGTCCAGGGAGAAGCCCGCGGCTGGGGCTGGTGTGGGCATCCCCTCGGGTAGCTCGACGATGGGAAAAGGTGTCCCTGTTTGTGAGGCCAGGACCCTGCGTGGTGGCCTTTGACCCCTGGGGAGCCGTGCAGAGTTCTGCCCCTCGCAGAAGGCGCTTTAGACCCCTGTGAGTGGGTGGGCGCCTGGAAGACTCGGCTGGCCCCCGCGACCCCAGCATGAGCACGTAGGGTGCCCATGGGACACCCCGCCAGCCTGAGCCCCGGGGAGGGCAGGACGCAGACCCAGAGGGGGGCAGGGGCTGCCGCCAGGCTCCCAGGGCACGGGGCCCGCGTCCGGGGTCCTGGTTCCCTGCAGGCTGAGAGAACCCGGCGTCCTTAGGAGCTTGCCGTGTGCGCTGACCCCAGCCTGCACGCCTGAGCGCTGGCCGCCCCTCCAGCCCCTCCTTGGCCGCCACCTCCCTGCCACGAGGGACACTGAGGGTTAGGAGTCAGCCCTGCGCCTTCCAGAACCTGGGCCCTCCCTGGGACTCCTGCATCCTTAGCTTAGCCCCTGGACTGAGCTCTCAAGGGGTTACGGCCCCACGGGGCCTGCAGGCTCAGAGCCCGACACAGGTCCTCGACCCATGAAACGGGCGCCTCTGGCCCCCGGGCCTGACAGCATGCGGCTGCTGCACTGACCGGTGGGGGACGGCACACCAGCGAGGTGAGGGCCGGGGTCTGACGAGCCGGCGCTGACCGGAGCACAGGGCAGCACATCCCCGTCACAGAATGGCCCCGACCCTGGATCGGGGAGGGGAAGCATCCTGCGGGGCAGCCTCCTCCGCGGGTTCACCCTTTGTGTGTTACAGACATTGGTTGCTTTTCTTCCAATAGAGTTCTCATCGTTTCCCTTTGGTAATGATGTCTTTTACCAAAAACAAGTTGACGTTTTGTTTTGTATTAATCTTCACATAGTAAAATCTTTCCTGGAAAACTTTTGAATCTCCTGCCTTGCTTAAAAAGGACATCCCTACCCCCAAATTATTTTCTTTTAATATCCTGTACTATTGTCTAATAAGTACATTTATACTTTTTTTTTCACGTCAATAGTTAAGCCATTTGAAAGGAATTGGAGAGCAAAGCGACATTGTTTTAAATCTCTTTTAGTGGCGAGCCAACCTTCCCTTTCCCAAAGGCAGGCGGCTGCTGCAGCAAGTGTCCCCAGGTGGGGAGCCCCGTGGGCTGTGCCGTGTGCCCAGGGAGCACGTTCTCCCCCCACGCCCGCAAGCGTGAGCCCTGCCAACAGGACGTTTGTGGCTGGTGTTTTTGGTTAAGCTGTGGCCGACTGGATTGCCTCAGGCTTTTTCTGAATACCTGGAGTCCTTTATAAGCAAAATGAAATCTAGACACGGGGAGAAAGCCCCGAAAAGCCAGAAGCAGGAGTCACCGGAATCCCAAGAGAAAGGAGAGGAGCCGGACGGCCGCGGTCAGGGAGAACGCCCGGGCGGCGCCTCTGGACGTCCAGCCTCAGAACCGAGAGCCAGCAGCGCCCTGCTGTTCAGGACGCCCATCGCGCGGGGCTTGGCCCAGCAGCCGGACGGGGCTGCAGGTGGAGGGGCTTCCACAGTAGAGGGGACCCTGGCCCCGCACCCGAGGCCAGACGCAGGCGGCCGGGGAAGGCCTTCCTCTCCCGCGCCTGGCGGCCAGGGCACCCCAACCCCACCTGGGCACCCACACCGCCCGCTCCCCTCCGTGCAGGAGACTCTTGTCCAAAGGCCCCTCGCCCTACACCAGTCACCTTGGGTTTGATGCCAGCCCGCGCCTGAGATGCCTGAACCAGTTCCCTCTGCAGCAGCCCCATTCCAAACGAGGCCCCATTCTGAGGCTTGGGGCCAGGGCCTCTGCCTACCTTTTGGGGGGCTACAGATCGCCCCTAACGCCCCTCAGCAATCCCACCCCTGCACACAGAATGAGCCATCATCGAACGACATGGACAAGTGTTCATGAGACCAGAACTGGAAAAAGCAGGTTGGCCCTGGGACAGGCAGGTGTGCCCTAAGACAGATGGACAGGCGTGCCCAGGGACAGACAGATGTGCCCTAAGACAGGCAGGTGTGCCCAGGGACAGATGGACAGGCATACTCTGGGACAGACGGGCAAGTGTGCCCTAAGACAGATGGACAGGTGTACCCTGGGACAGATGGGCAGGTATGCGCTCCCCTGTAAAGAGCAGTGAGAGGAGCCGACAAGGACTCAGGACAGACTCCGAAGCAGGTGAGACACAGGGTTGTTCATTTGAAGGTCCGAAGCGCTAGTGCCAAGGAGGGCGCACCCATCATCCAACCATGCAGGAGAGCGGAGAAGCGGGTAGCCGACGTCAGGGTAGAGCAGAAGGAAGCATCAGGAGGCTTCTGGGGGCTCCTGGGGTCCCGCCCGTCAGGTTCTGCCAGCGTCTCTGTCTTCTGTGCCTCACGCAGCCTGCCGTGTCTGGGAACCACCCTGCCCTCCCCACACACACCCAGCAGGAAAGAAAATGTGCGACCAGGTGTGTTGGCCTCCGCTGCGGCACTGCAGGCGGGTCACTGCAGGCGAGTCGCTGCCGGGGATCGGGCCTACGCCACGGCCTGACCGGGGCGGCAGCGGGCGGCTCAAGGCTTGGTGGGGACGCGCGGTTCGATGGAGGAAAAACCACGGAGACGAGGTCTATGCGCAGGTCTGATTTTATTCGGGAAGTACATGGGGTTTTATAGTGTCATGGAGGCGGGGAGGTTGTGGGAGGGGCATGTCCGCGGGGCAGCTGAGGATTGGCTGCAGAGGCAAGGGCGGACCTGCGGTTTATGACGTAAGCCATTGATGGCAGAGGGGGTTGTTTCCGAGGTTGTGCCGGGGCGGATACGGGATGAGGGCGGTTGAAATGAGGCGGGGAGAACAGCGATCGGCTGGGAGGGGGAAGATAACAGTGGCTGGGAGGAGGGGCGGAGGGAGGCAGCAGCACAAACTGCTGCTGAGAAGGGCCATAATACAGGGAGGTTACGAGGAACAGGCGGGCAAAGTGTAAGGAAGCGAAAGGCAGGGTGGGAGCAGGGGACACAGGTGGCACACGTCCGGGTAGCATGGATCCCAGTGACATGTGCCCAGGTAACACACGTCCACCCGGTACAGAATACACAGCCAGGTGATGCAGGCCCCGGTGTCACGTGTCCAGGTAACACCCCCACCGCACACAAGGCCTGAGCTCTGTCAGGGGGTGGGCAGGAGGGGCTGGCTGTCGGGTGTCGTGGGGTGCAGCTGCAGGGGGGCAGGGACCCCGCAGGAAGTCACTCCTGCCGGGCCTCCAGGTGCTCCAGCACCAGGCTGGCCTGGCTCTTGGCTTCCTGCAGGAGGCTGGAGACACGCTGGCGGACCTACAGGCGTAAGAGGGAGCGGTCACCACCGTGCTGCCCAGCGCTGACCCTGGCTGGCCAGCCCACAGCGGCCCTGGCCCGGCCGAGCATCCCTCCTGCCGCAGGCAGGCCCTCCATAACCCCCTGCACCCCCTCCCTGCCCTGCGCCTCCCTTCCCGCCCACTCTGCAGTGACCAGGCCGCCCGGCCCCCGGAACCCTGGCCTGGGCCCAGGTCCTCACAGGTTCCTCGGGGTAGGGGTGGGGGGCTCCCTCCCGCCTGAGATGTGGGGAGAGCCAGGCCACAGACCCCCGCAGACCCTCAGCCTCCCACCACCGCCGTCTTCCCGCTGTGGCCACGGCTGCCGAATGGGCAGAGCTGCTTCCCCAAAGGCCCGGAGGGAGGAACCCCAGGGACCCGCCCTTCTCGATGCCCCGGAAGTGGCCAAGCCCAGCCTTGGGGGGTGGGCCGGGTGGGCTAGGACACACCCCGCTGGCCACCAGTGCCTCCCCATGGGAGTCAAGGTAACACCAAGGCACGCTGCAGAGTCACCCTGTAAAACTGTCGTGAACCCCAGAGCCGGGCCGGGGAGGGAACAGGCGCACGCGCTGGCGGTGCTGGTGGTACTGCTGTGATGCGCCAGACGCGGCGGGTTATTCACTGAAAGTGGCTGTTGTGTGTCTTCCTCAACAGCAATGATAATAAATGACCACCAAGCGGCCGCCAGGCTGAGGTTAAAGCAA
This sequence comes from Dasypus novemcinctus, assembly GCF_030445035.2. Classification (NCBI taxonomy): domain Eukaryota; kingdom Metazoa; phylum Chordata; class Mammalia; order Cingulata; family Dasypodidae; genus Dasypus; species Dasypus novemcinctus. Next base: position 168,019,132 of record NC_080676.1, read on the forward strand.
TTTCAGCAGGACGGCTTTGAGCACCCGCTTTGCAGGTGCCCGGGACAGGGCCTCGGGTGCCTGCCGATCCGGAACCCCCAAGCGGGAGGAGAGCATGGGGCGTGGGCCGGGGGCATGGGGCGGCGTGGGGATGCAGGGGCTGGCCTGGAGGCACAGGGCAGCATGGGGGCACAGGGGATGGCCTGGGGCCCAGGAACCGCCCCCCCCCCCCAAGCAGGAAGAGAGCGTGGAACGCGGGCCGGGGGCACAGGGCGGCGTGGGGGCGCAGGGGCTGGCTGCAGCTTCGGGGCCCTGATCCCGGCAGGTCCCCAGTCCCGACTGGCCTGAGCCTGGCTATAGCTGAGGTGACCCAAGGGCAGAGGGGGGGCCCAGGCCCCAGCCAGCATCAAAGGGGGTGCCGCGGGCGTCCCTACAGCCCTGTCTGTACAGAAACCCCTGGAGGGACGCGAAGCCTGAGGACACTGGCACTGGCAGGCCCGAGCGCCCACGCCAGCCCACGCTCCGGCCCCTGCCGCCAGCCCCGGGTGGGCCGGGCGCTGCCCCCTCAGGCACCTGGTCCTTGAAGCCCTGGTCGGAGACGTCCTTCAGGTTGATGAGCACGTTGAAGTACGCCCCGAACACGCCCGTCTCCAGAGCTTTGGCTGCCACCTGCGGCACACAAGGGCACACCAGGTGGGGGTCCCGCCCACTCCCCAGCACCCAGAGGCCACCTGGGCTCCAAGGGGGGGGGGGCTGAGGGAGGGGAGAAAGGAGGAGGAGGGAGAGAGGGGGAGGAGAGGAGAGGGCCCTAAGGGGGGGAGGGCCCTGGGGGGAGAGGACCTTGGGGGAGGGGGAGAGGGCCCTGAGGAGGAGTGGGAGGTAGAGGGCCCTGAGGGGTGAGGGTCCTGAGAGGAAAAGGGTCCTGAGGGGAGGAGGGCCCTGGGGGGGCACCCAGAGCGGAGAGAGGGCCTGAGGGGGGGCAGGGGAGAGAGGAGAGGGCCCTGAGGGGGCAAGGGCCCAGAGGGGGGAGGGCCCTGTGGGGGTGGGGAAGGGGGTAGAGGGCCCTGAGGGGTGAGGGTCCTAAGAGGGAAAGGGTCCTGAGGGTGAGGGGAGAGGACCCTGGGGAGGGAGGGCAGGGGGGGGAGAGGGCCCTGAGGGGGAAGGGGGCCCTGGGAGGGGCAGGAAGGAGCCTGGCCGGCAGCTTGGCACAGTGGTCACTCTTCTGAATGTGGCCTCTCCGGGCTGGGGACTTGAACCAGCTTCTTGTATCAGTGAAGGTGGAGCCGGTCCGACCCTGCTCAGCCGGTGGGGAGACCCCGGTGAAGGGCAGGCCGCAGCCCGGCTGGGAGGGCCGTTGCCCCCCGCGCTGCCTCCTCGCCGGAGCAGGGCAGCGCCCACCGCGTACCTGCAAGTCCGACCTGCAGGCCAGGTTCCCGCACAGGGCCAGCTCCTGCAGCGCCGGCCACAGCGAGGCCACCGTCTCCGCCAGCGACAGGGGCACCGCCACCGCCCGCTTCAGCCCCTCCTGCAGGGCCGCGGCGCGCCTGGAACCGGAGGACGAGGGGCTGGGGCGGCCGCGGGCCCCACCCCTGCCTGGGCCCGGCCGAGGGCCTTGTGCCGTCGCCCCACAGCGCCCGGGCAGCAGGAGGCACCTTCTTTACCGCCCAGAGCCACCCCGCGGCGGGCCACAGCGTCGCCAGGCCCAAAGGCGCCGCGCCGGGCGTCACGCACCTGTCCCTCTCCTCCGCCGTGCTCTTGGGCAGCTTCATCGCTTCCTGCCAGAAACAACCAGGAGAGCGGGGTAAGGGCAGCGCGTGGCCCCGGGCACCCGCGGGCACCCCTGTCACCGCCGCCCTTGGGGCTGCTCCATCGAGAGACTGTTCTGGGGTGAACACCACATCCTCGGGGAGCGGGGCTCTGAGGGTGCCAGGGCCGAGGTCCTCGCAGAGGTGCGCAGGCCGGAGGCCTCAGGAGAGGCGACCAGGGCCAGGGCCGCGGGAGGAGCTCTGGCCACCCGCAAGGGGCTCCCCGCGCCCGCCAGGCGCCGCCGCACCGGTCGAGCAGAACCGGTGCCAGCTCTGCAGAAGCCCGAAGAGCAAACGTGGAAATGGCCCTTCAACACGCCCTCGCCCGCACACCCCGGGGGTCCCCGCGCCCGCCCAGGGCGCCCCGGCCCTCGCCTGCGCGTCCGCGCGTAAAGGAGCGCGCTCTCCTCGCCGCGTCCCTCCCTGGAGCTTCCTGGGCGCGGGGCTCCGTGGGGCGGCGACCCCCCCCCTTCTCGGACGCTGTGCGCCCCCGGGTCCCACTTCGCCCCCGCGAGCCCCGCGGCAGGGCGTGCGCCGGCCCCGGCTCGCGTGTGGGCCTCTCCGGGTGGGTTCCCCGAGGTGGCTGGGTGAGGGGTGCGCCCCTTTTAACTTTGGTAGATTCGCTAAATTGCTGTCCAAAAAGTTGTTACCGACGGACCCTTCCTCCAGGCGCGAATGAGAGGAAGCGACCCCGAGCCCCGGCCGGAACTGCGCTCCGCCCACCACTGCCAAAACTGCAGCCGAGGCGCAGGCGCGCTCTGGGGGCGTCAGCTGCGTGTCCCGCCGACCCTGAGCGCCTGGGGCAGGTCCTCCGCTGGACCCCGGACGGCGACCCCAGCCGGCCCCGCTGCAGCCGCCGCTCCCGCCTGGCCCCCAGCCTGCGGTCGTGAGGCGTGGCCGAGCCCCGCGGGGCCGGACTTCGCTGACCGCAGCCAGCCTGCCCTTCCCGTGCCCACGCGGCCGCGGGGCCCGCCCCGGCGTTCGGCTTGTTCTGTGACTCCTTGGGGGCTTCCTGCGGGAGGCGGGCAGATGTGGCTGGCTTCTGAATCCATCTGGAAGTCACGTGTGTATTTGGTGCAAGGCAGGAAGTTCCTTTTTTTGTTTCAGAACTCCGGCTGCGGGCACGGGCGTCGCTGTGCCACGGTCGTCGCAGCAAGCGCCCTCTCACCGCCCTGTGCGCGCCGAGCGGCCTCTTCGCCCCTCCACTTTAGGTTTTCCCAAAGCCTTAAGGCCTCGGCCTTTTTTATTTTTCTTTCCTGTCTTTGGATTAAATTTTCATTTAGTTTTTCCACTCTGGTTGTTTTTTAATTATTCATCTTTTTGCTAATTACAGTTTTTTTCTTTATTAGAGTAGTTGTGGGTTTACAGAGCAATCATGCATGAAATGCAGAATTCCCTTTACCACTCTATAAGTAACGTCTTGCATTAGGTGTGGAACCTTTGTTACAACTGATGAAAGCACATTTTTATAACTGTACTATTAATGATAAGCCATGGTTTAACTTAAAGTTCACTGCTTGTGTAGTGCATTTCCATGGATTTTTAAAAATGTTTTATGGTATTATAACATTCCCCCTTTTAACCACATTCAGATGTATACTTCAGTGCTGTTAATTACGTTCATATGTTGCGCTACCATCACCACCATCCACTACCAAAATATTTCCATCATTCCAAATAGGAACTCTGTGCATTTTAAGCCTTAACTCCTATGGCAGTTTGATATTATTGATGAATTCCAAAAAGAAATACTGATTTTGTCTGTAAACTAGTCTGCTCCTCTGGGCAAGTGATACCCTTAGATTGTATTAAGTTCAGAGGTTTCACTTTTACTTGATTAAATTTTGATTAGGGCTTTGATTGGGCAAGTCAGTAAGACATTAAGTCCCTGCCCCCTGGGGGCAGGACTCACAGAGAAAATGATAGGGCACAAATTATTAGACTTTTGAGCTGGAGCCCCAGGAAGTAAATATACAGGAGAAGAACACAGAGGAAGAGAGATGTCTCTGTAGACACTGCAGAGGCCCCGAGAAGAGATGAACCTAATAGCCTACAGGCTGCAGCTGAGCCCAGGGAGAAGTGAGCCCCAGGGAGAGAGATAAGACTTATACCAGACTATAGCTGAGATTGGAAGAGCTGGGACCACAGAGTCTTAAGAAGAGAGGGAAGGCTGGACCCTCACAGACATTGCCCGCCATCTTGCTCCAACACAAGCCAATGCCTTTGGGTGAGAAAGTACCTCTTATGGTACCTTGAGTTGGACTCTTTAGGGCTTGTGACTGTAAGAGATAACCTTTATAAAAACCAACAGGTTTCTGGTATTTTGCATCAGCACCCCTTTGGCTGACTAATACAACTCCGCATTCCCTATCCCCACCCCATCCCTGATAATCTATAGTCTAGATTCTGACTCTGTGGGTTTGCTTACTCTGTTTCATACCAGGGAGCTCATACAATATTTGCCCTTTTGTGTCTGGCTGATTTCACTCAACACGATGTCTTCAAGGTTCACCCACATTGTCCCACATATAAGAAGTTCATTCCATGCAAAATATTCCATCGTATGTATATATCACATTTTGTTTATCTATTCATTGGCTGATGGACACTTGGATTGCTTCCATCTTTGGAATATCTATTCCAGTCCCTGCTTTCAGTTCTTCTGGGTATAAACCTACCTACAGGATTGCCAGATAATATGGTAATTCTATACTTAGGTTTCTGAGGAACCACCAAACTGTGTTCCACAGCAGCTGCACCATCACTGCCACCAGCAATGAATGATTGTTCCTATTTCTCCAAATCTTCTCTAACACTTTTACTTTTTCTTTTATTTAATAGCAGTCATTTTAATGGTTGTGAAATGGTATATCATTGTGGTTTTGATTTGCATTTCTCTGATGGGTAATGATGTTCAGCATCTTTTCACGTGCTTTCTGGCCATTTGTGTATCTTTTTTTTTTTTAATTTCTCTCCCCCCCCCCCCCAGTTGTCTGCTCTCTGTGTCCACTTACTGTGTGTTCTTCTGTGACTGCTTCTATCCTTATCAGTGGCACCGGGAATCTGTGTTTCTTTTTGTTGCGTCATCTTGCTGTGTCAGCTCTCCGTGTGTGTGGCACCATTCTTGGGCAGGCTGCGCTTTCTTTCACGCTGGGTGGCTTTCCTTATGGGGCGCGCTCCTTGCGTGTGGGCCTCCCCTATGTGGGGGGACACCCCTGCGAGGCAGGGCACTCCTTGCGCACATCAGCGCTGTGCATGGGCCAGCTCCACACGGGTCAAGGAGGCCCGGGGTTTGAACCGCGGACCTCCCATGTGGTAGGCGGACGCCCTATCCATTGGGCCAAGTCTGCTTCCCTGTATATCTTCTTTGGATAGATGTCTATTCAAGTCTTTTGACCATTTTTTATTTGGCTATTTGTATTTTTGTTGTTAAATTGAAGGATTTCTTTACATATTCTGGATATTAAATCTTTATTGGATATGTAGCTTCCAAATATTTTCTTACTGTAAACAGACTGTCGTTTTACTTTCATGATAAAGTCCTTTGAGACTCAAAATTTTTAATTTTGATAAGGTCCCATTCATCTATTTTTTCTTTTATTGCTTGTGCTTTGGGTGCAAAGTCTAAGAAACCATTGTGTAACACAATGCTTCCCTATGTTTTCTTGCAGGAGTTTGATAGTTCTGGCTATTATATCTCGGTCTTTGATTCGTTTTAAGTTGATTTTTAAGTTGTGAAGTTGGGTCCTTCCTTCCTGCCTCCCTCCTTCCCTCCCTTCCTTTTGCAAATGGAGCTCTAGTTTTCCCAGCACCATTTGTTGAAGACACTGTTCTTTCCCAATTAAATGGTCTTTGCTCTCTTGTCAAAAATCAGTTGGCCATAAATGTGAGGGTTGATTTCTGAACCCTTAGTTCTATTCCATTGGTCTATATGTCTGTCCTAGTGCCAGTACCTTGCTGTTTTGATTACTGTGGCTTTCCAATAAGGTTTAAGATCACGAAGTGTGAATCATCCAACTTTATTCTTCTTTTACAAGATACCTTGTCTACTAGGGGTCCTTACCCTTCCATATAAAGTTGATTGACTTTTCCATTTCTGCAAAGAAAGTTCCTGGAATTTTGTCTGGGATTGCATTGACTCTATAAATTGTTTTGGATAGGATTGACATCTTAACAATGTTTAGTTGCCCAATCCATGAACATGGAATATCCTTCCACTTATTTAGGTCTTCTTTGGTTTCTTTTAGCCATGTTTTGTAGTTTTCTGTGTACAAGTCCTTTACATCCTTGGTTAGATGTATTCCTAGACACATGATTCTTTTAGTTGCTATTGTGAATGAGTTTTTTCCTTGATATCTCATTCCAATTGTTCATAGCTTGTGTATAGAAACACTACTGATTTTGGGGTGTTGACCTTGTATCTTGAAGAGCTCAACAAACCAATAACTAGTAAAGAGACTGAATCAGTAATCAAAAGCCTCTCAACAAAGAAAAGCACAGGGCCAGATGGCTTCACAGGGGAATTTTACGAAACATTCCAAGAAGACTTAACTCCAATTCTGCTCAAACTCTTCCAAAAAACTGAAGAGGAGGGAACAGTACCTAACTCATTCTACAAGGCCACTATCACCCTCATACCAAAGCCAGATAAAACTACTGCAAGAAAAGAAAACTAAAGTTATGAATATAGATGCAAAAATCTTCAAACAAAATACTAACAAACCGAATCCAACTATACATTAAAAAAATTAACACAGTGATCAAGTGGGATTTATCCCTAGTATGCAAGGATGGCTCAACATAAGAAAATCGTTAATGTGATACATCACATTAACAGAATGAAGGAAAAAAATGCACATGATCATCTCAATAGATATAGAAAACACATTTGAGAAAATCCAGTACCCCTTCTTGATGATAATAACACTTAGAAAACTAGGAGAAGGAAACGTCCTCAATAGGATAAAGGGCATATAAGAAAAGCCCACAGCTAACATCCTGCTGAAGGGTGGAAGGCTGAAAGCTTCCCTCTAAGATCGGAAGACAAGGAAGCCCACTCTCACCACTGTTATTCAGCATTGTACTGGAAGTTCTTGCCAGATCAATTAAGCAAGAAAAAGAAATAAAAGGCATCCAAACTGGAAAGGAAGAAGTAAAACTTTTCCTGTTTGCAGATGACATGATCCTATATTAAGAAAATCATGAAAAAATCCATAACAAAGTTCCTAGAACTAATAAATGATTTTGGCAAAGTAGCAGGATACAAGATCAACACCCCAAAATCAGAGGTGTTTCTAAAAATTTGTCCATTTCATCTAGGTTCTCTAATTTATTGGCATACAGTTGCTCATAGTATCCTTTGTCCTTTTAATTTCAGTGGAGGTGACAGTAATGTCGCCCTGCACATTTCTGATTTTCATTATTTGTATGCTCTCTCTTTTTTCTTTGTCAGCCTAGCTAAAGGTTTGTCCATTTTATTCATCTTGACAAAGAATCAACTTCCCATTTTGTTGATTCTCTTTTTCATTGTTCTCTATTTCATTTATCTCCACTCTACTCTTTCTTATTTCCTCCCTTCTGCTCACTTTGGGTTGCTCTTCTCTTTCTAGTTCTTCCAGTTTTGAGGTTAGGTCTTTGATTTGAAGTTTTTAGTCTTTTTTAATGTAAGCATTTAGCACTCTCAGTAGTGCCTTCACTGTATCCCCTAAGTTTTGATACGTTCTTTTTTCATTTTCATTCACCTTAAGATATTTCCTAATTTTGCTTCTGATTTCCTCCTTAACCCATTGTTTGTTCAAGAGTATGCAGTGTAATTTCCACAAAATTTTTACTTTTCCAATTCTCCTCTATTATTGATTTCTAGCTTCATTCCGTTGGAGTCAGAGAAGATATATTGTATGATTTCTGTATTTTTGTAATTTACCAGGACTTGTTTTGTGACCTGACATACGGTCTATCCCAGGAAATGACCCTTGTGCACTTAAGAAGTGCCTGTGTTCTGTTGTTGGGTGACGTGGTCCACGTGTGTCTGTTACGTCTAGTTTAGTGTATCATCCAAGTCTTGCGAGTTCTTACTCATCTTCTGACTGATGTTTTTCCATTGTTGAAAGTGGTGTTTTAAAGTCTCTTACATTATTGTAAAACCATCAGTTTCTCCCTTTAAATTGGTCAGTATTTGCTTCCTCTATTTTGGGGCTCTGCTATTAGGTGCATATATATTTATAATTGGTACATCTTGTTGAATTGACTTTTTTGTCAGTATGTAATGATCATCTTTGTCCCTCATAACTGTTTTGGACTTAAAGTCTATTTTATCTGATATTAGTGTAACTACTCCAGTTCTCTTTTGATTACTACTGCATAGTGTATATTTCCATTCTTTCACTTTCAGCCTATTTATGTATTTGAATTTAAGGTGAGCCTCTTGTAGACAGCATATATTTGGATCATACTTTCTTATCCATTCTGCCAATCTCTGCCTTTTAACTGAAAAGTTTAATTCATTTACACTTGAAGTCACTACTGATAATGCATCCTAAATATATAAATATATAACTTTCTTATTCAGTTTGATACCAACTTGACTTCAATAGCCTACAAATATACTTTTCCTGTACCCCTTCACACCCCCACCTTTTTTTGTACTTGTTGCCACTTCTATCTTTATACATTGTATGTCCAAAACCATAGATTTATCATTATTTTTATGCATTTACATTTTAGCACATGTAGGAAGTGGAAATGCATATCAAACAATACAATAAAATAAAACTTGCACTTACAATTATCCAAATGGTTACGTTTTTCATAGGTCTTTATTTCTCATCTCTAAATTTTTAGTATTTATTTTAAAGTGAAAATTTCTCTTTAAATGTCTCTCAATGTCTAAAGTTAATCAGACCATAAAGTCTAAAAATTACTATGGATACACCTTGGAGATGTTGCAGGTTTGGTTCTTACACCACCACAAGAAGGCCGCTATCACAAGAAAGCGAATCACATGAATTTTTTGGTTTCCAAGTGCATATAAAAGTTATGTTTACACTATACTGTAGCCTATTAAGTGTGCAATAGCATTATGTCTAAAATAATAATGTATATACCTAAATTTAAAAATACCTTACTGCTAAAAAAAATGCTAACCAACATCTGAGCCTTCGGCAAATCATAACTTTGCTGGCGGAGGGCCTTGGCTCGATGTCGATGGCTTCTGAAGTGCCAGGGTGGTGGCTGCTGAAGGGGGAGGAAGCTGTGGCTGTTTCTTAAAATAAGTCAGCAGTGATGCTCGCCACATCGATTGACTCTTCCTTTCATGAAAGATTTCTCTGTGGCAAGCCATGCTGTTCGGTAGCATTTTTACCCACAGTAGAACTTCTTTCAAAATTGGAATCAAACCCTGCCACTGCTTTATCAAGTAAATTGAAGTGCTATTCTGCATCCTTTGTCGTCATGTCAACAATGTGTTCACAGCATCCTCACCAGGAACGGATTCCGCGTCAAGAAACCGCTTTCTCTGCTCATCCGTAAGAAGCAGCTCCTCATTCATTCAAGTTTTAACATGAGATTGCAGCAATTCAGTCACATCTTCCGGGTCTGCTTCTAGTTCTAGTTCTCTTGCTGTTTCCGCCACATCTGCAGTTACTTCCTCCACTGAAGCCTTGACCCTCTCAAACTCATCCATGAGGGCTGGAATCAGCTTCTTCCAAACTCCTATTAATGCTGATATTTCTACCTCCTCCCATGAATCATGGGTGTTTTTAAAGGCATCTAGAATGGTGAATTCTTTCCAGAAGATTTTCAATTTACTTTGCTCAGATCCATCAAAGGAACCACTATTTATAGCAGCTATAACCTTACAAAATATATTTCTTATATAAGGAAACTTGAAATTTGAAACGGCTTCTTGATCTTGGGCTGCAGAATGGATGTTGTGTCAGCAGGCATGGAAACAACCTGGGTGGCCAGGGCATTGTCAATGAGCAGGAGTATTTTGAAAAGAATCTTTTTTTCTGAGCAATAGACCTCAACAGCGGGTCCAAAATATTCAGTCAACCACATTGTGAACAGAGAGGCTGTCGTCCGGGCTTGGCTGTTCCATTTACAGAGCACAGCCAGAGTAGATTCAGCATAATCCTTAAAATACTTAGTTAACTGCGTGGTGAACAGAGAGGCTGTGGTCCTGGCGTGGCTGTTCCATTTACAGAGCACAGCCAGAGCAGATTCAGCATAATCCTTAAAATACTTAGTTAACTGCGTTGTAAACAGAGAGGCTGTCTTACAGGCTTGGCTGTTCCATTTACAGAGCACAGCCAGAGTAGATTCAGCATAATCCCTGAGGGCCCTGGGATTCCTGGAAACGAGCACTGGCTTCACTTAAAGTCACCAGCTGCATTCGCCCCTAACAAGAGAGCCGGCCTGTGCTGGAGCTTTGAAGCGGGCACGGACTTCTCCACTCCAGCTAGGAAAGCCCTGGATGGCATCTTCTTCCGCTGAAGGCTGTTTGCTCTACACTGAGCATCTCTTGTTCGGTGTGGCCACCTTCATCAGTTCTCTCAGCTAGACCCTCTGGGTAACTTGCTGCAGCTTCGACATCAGCACTTGCCGCTCCACCTTGCACTTCTTTGTTACGGAGACGGCTTCTTTCCTTAAACCTCACGAGCCAGCCTCCGCTAGGGTCAAACTTGTCGCCTGCAGCTCCTGCCTCTCAGCCTTGATGGAAGTGGGCCTTGCTCTGGACGAGGCTTTGGTTTCAGGGAGTGCAGTGGCTGGTTAGATCTCTGTCAAGCTCAGACTTTCTCCAGACCAGCCGTGAGGCTGCTGTGCTTTCGTATCATCCGAGTGTTCACTGCACTAGCTCTTTCATTTCCCTCAGGACTTTTCCTGCATCCACAACTTGGCTGTCTAGAGCAGAGGCCCAGCTTTTGGCTTTTCTCGGCTTTCAACATGCTTTTCTCACTAAGCTTAATCATTTCTAGCTTTTGATTTACAGTGAGAGGTGATTCTTTATTCACTAAACAGTTAGAGGTCATTGTAGGGTTGTTAATTGGCCTAATTTCAGTGCCGTTGTGTCTCAGGGGCTAGGGAGGCCCAAGGAGAGGGAGAGAGGGGAATGGCCTGTGGGAGCAGCCGATTAGCTTCACCGTCTTCTACGGCTGCAGTTCGTGACAGCCCAGAACAAGTACAACAGTATTATCAAAGATCACTGACCACAGGCCACCATAAAAGGCACAATAACAATGAAAAAGCTTGACATATTGTGAGAATTACCAAAATGCGACACAGAGACATGAAGTGAGCACATGCTGTTACAAAAATATGGCAACGATAGACTTGCTCATTGCAAGTTTCCCACAAACCTGCAAAATGTAAAAAATACAACATCGGCAAAGCACAATAAATAGCAACACAATAAAATGAGATATGCCTGCAGAGGAGCCTGCTTTTACACCCTGGGCTGAGGAGAGCCATTTAAACAGTGACACAGAACCCAGACACCACAAAACAAAATATTGATAAATCTGACCGCATTTGTTTAAAAAGTCTCATTGTTAGAAACCACCACAAGCAAAGTAAAAAGACGGCGAAGGGCAGAGTAGAGGTAGCACCCGTGGCGGAGGCGTCCCTGCGCCCACCTGCTGCCCACCTGCCACCTGGCGCTCACCTGCCCACCCTGCGCGCCCACCTGCCCGCCCGCGCGCTCACCTGCCCGCCCGCGCGCCCACCTGCCCGCTCTCGCGCCCACCTGCCGCCCGCGCGCTCACCAGGTAGGCGGCGAAGGCCTGCGCGTCGGCGTCCACCAGCGCGGTCAGCTCGGCCGAGGCGCGGTGGAAGGGCGGGATCAGGCGCCGCATCGCCGCGTCCAGGTGCTCGAACTGGCGCCGCCCGTAGGTCATGCGGCCCACCATGGAGGCCAGCGCCGCGCCCTGGCGGGAGGCGAGCTGCGGCCCCGGCGCCCCGGACCCCGCGCCGGGCCCCGGGTACCCCGACCTGCGCAGGCCACGCGCGACCGCGGAGGAGACGTAGGCGGCCGGCACGGGCGCTCCGAGGGGCCGAGGGTTCCCGCGCCCCCGCGCCCGTGGGTCCCCGCCTCCACGGTTCCCGCGCCCCCCGCGCCCGTGGGTCCCGCCTCCACGGTTCCCGCGCCCCCCGCGCCCGTGGGTCCCCGCCTCCACGGTTCCCGCGCCCCCGCGCCCGTGGGTCCCGCCTCCACGGTTCCCGCGCCCCCCGCGCCCGTGGGTCCCTCCCCCACGGTTCCCGCGCCCCCCGCGCCCGTGGGTCCCCCGCCTCCACGGTTCCCGCGCCCCCGCGCCCGTGGGTCCCGCCTCCACGGTTCCCGCGCCCCCGCGCCCGTGGGTCCCCGCCTCCACGGTTCCCGCGCCCCCCGCGCTCCGTGGGTCCCGCCTCCACGGTTCCCGCGCCCCCGCGCCCGTGGGTCCCCGCCTCCACGGTTCCCCGCGCCCCCGCGCCCGTGGGTCCCGCCTCCACGGTTCCCGCGCCCCCGCGCCCGTGGGTCCCTCCCCCACGGTTCCCGCGCCCCCGCGCCCGTGGGTCCCCGCCTCCACGGTTCCCGCGCCCCCGCGCCCGTGGGTCCCGCCTCCACGGTTCCCGCGCCCCCCGCGCCCGTGGGTCCCCGCCTCCACGGTTCCCGCGCCCCCCGCGCCCGTGGGTCCCCGCCTCCACGGTTCCCGCGCCCCCGCGCCCGTGGGTCCCCGCCTCCACGGTTCCCGCGCCCCCGCGCCCGTGGGTCCCCGCCTCCACGGTTCCCGCGCCCCCCGCGCCCGTGGGTCCCCGCCTCCACGGTTCCCGCGTCCCCGCGCCCGTGGGTCCCGCCTCCACGGTTCTCGCGCCCCCGCGCCCGTGGGTCCCCGCCTCCTCGGTTCCCGCGCTCGCCCGGTCCGGGCCCAGTGCTTACCATGGCCCGCGGCCGCCGCCGCCACGGAGCCGCCCCCCCGGGGCGGCCGAGCGCGCGCCCACCCTCGCCGTATTTGAAGGCGCGCAGGGACTTGCTGACCAGGTGCTCCTCGGGCCGGCCGTCGGGGACCAGGTACCTGCTCAGCGGGGCGGGGGAAACGCAATCCAGGGTCATCCTGGGCCCTCCCAGCGGCCAGGGCGAGGGGGCCAGCACTGGACCTGCCGCTGGCTGGCAGTGAACCCGGCAAGTGGCATCCCCTCCCGAACCGGAGTGTCCACTTGGAAATGGGTGGGCGCCTGCCCCGACCCAGGCTTCGGCGAGGCCTGCTCGGGGCTCAGAGTGCACACCTTGGGTAGACCACCGCCCGCCCAGCCCACCCCTCAGGCGGGCACCAGGCCTGGAGCTTCCTGGGCAGAGAGGGGGGGCAATGGTCCAGGCAGCTGAGAGAGGTCGTGGGGCAGCTCCCGAGGCCCCTCTGCTGGGCGCCTCCTCCGGGAAGCCCTCCAGCCCCAGCACACCCCTCCTCAGCCAGCACCTTGCTCAGCCGTGCGCCAGGCCGTGAGGACAGAGCTGGCATCAGACCCCGGGCTTCGGAGGCGTCCACGCTCTGCGCCACCCCCACCCACAGCTCCCCGCCCAGGCACCGTCCCCCTATCGGCACAGCAGGTGGCAGCTCGGGGCAGAGGTCACCCAAGAGCTCGCCGTGAGGCACAGGGACCTGGTTGGGTGGCCCCGGTCCCGCCCCCAGCCTGGCTGCTGGCACCCGGCGCCCGGGCGTTTGCCCCAGTTAGTAAAAAATGGCGCAGAAGGAGCAGGAAGTCCGCCAAGGCTGCCCTCCGTGCAGGGGGGCTCACTCGATGATCCGCTCCTTAGGGTTGAAGGGCGACAGGGAGTCCAGGCCCAGCCGGCTCACCACCTGCAAAGAGGACCCGGTGAGAGCCTGCCTCAGCCCCTCCTGCCCTGAAGGTCAGGTAGCACACCCCAGTTCCCCGTGCGCCTCCGCGGGGAAGAGGCCCCTGTGCAGAGCCGGGCAGCGGCTGGCACCACTCACCCCTGCGACAGCTGTACTGACCGCTGAGCCCACCCCACCTGACCCCCACCTACACCTGGCATGTCCAGAACCCCCTAGCCCAGAGCAGGTGCCCTGCACCTACCTCCAGATAAACCCACCCACCCCCACCTTGGGGAAACTGAGGCCCAGAGAGGAGGGACCCACTGGTCACTCAGCAAATGGGTCTTCAGTCCAATCCACAGGCCCTTCCATCGGTGCCCGCAGGACTCCCCACCCGGCAGCCCACTGCTGGAAGGGGCCAGGACCACAGAGAGGCCTCGGGGGCAGCAGTTTAATTCCTCAGGTGTGATGTCTAGTAACTGCCCTGATTCACCGACACGTAAACTTAGGTGAGGAAAAAATTAATTTACAACAAGTCAAAATAAAATTCTAACAATCCCCATTGAGGAATAGAATTCGTTCTGTCAAGCTCCGTTCACGCCATGTGCTGCTATATGCCAGCAACACAGCTCCAGCCTATTCTGGGCCAAAAAGCAGAAAGTGGCGAGTGCTGCTTGGCAGAGACCAAGCAGGGGGCTCCTGGAGATTAGCTGTGCGGTCCCCAAGAGCATGGAAACGGGGTACAAGAACAGCTCCTGAGAGAAAGACTGCTGGGGCAGCAAGCGGCAAATCCCTAAGAAAGGTAAATAGGTTTTTAAAAATTAATTTAAATTCATGGCTAATCTGGTGGAAAATAAAAGAAATCACTGAGGCCAGGAAGCACACTGAGCCCAGAAGGGCCCTGCAGGTGGCCTGCACTGGTGACCGGCCACCGTGGAGCCCCCACGGAGGGGGCAGCTTGATCCTAAGAAACTCCTGGGAGGTGATATCCCCAGGCGAATAGGAAAACCACCCGCTGAAAAACAGTTTCCAGGCTCTGTCTTCCCTTTCAACGAAGGGGGAAAAATCTCTCCTGGGAATTCCTAGCCACAAGCCCACCCTAATGAGGATATGGCCAGAATTCCCACAGTATTCACTACCTGAGCAATTCCAAAACTCCAAGCAAAGAACTTGTATAAGATTGAAGGAAAAGTCATACGATCATCTCAATGGACAGAGACAAGGCATTTGACAAAATCCAACATCATTTCATGATAAAAACGCTCAGAAAACCAGGAGTGAAAGGGAGCTTTTTCAACCTGATGGAGGGCACCTATGAAACACACACAGCCAGTATCATATTCAATGGTGAAAAACTGAAAGCTTCCCCCCGAAGATCAGGAACAAGGCAAGGATGCCCGCTGTTATTCAGCACTTTATGGAAGCTCTAAACAAAGCAATCAGGCAAGAGAAAGAAAGAAAAGGCATCCAAATTGGAAGGAAAGAAGTAAAATTATCTATTTGCAGGGGGCATGACCCTATATATCTTAACTCCAAGGAATCCCAAAGAAAGATACTAGGATTAATTAATTCAGCAAAGCTGCAGAATACAAGTTAAATACACAAAAGCCTGTTGACCTCCTATATGCCAGTAATGAACAATCTGAAAAGGAAACCAAGAAAAAGGTACCACTTAAATAGCATCTAAAAGAATAAGATGCCTAGGAATAAATTTAACCGAGGAAGTGAAAGATATTGCTGAAAGAAATTGAAGAAGTCCTTAGTAATTGGAAAGTCATTCTGTATTCATGGATTCGAAGATTTCATATTAAGATGCCAATACTGGGAGCGACTGTGGCTCAAGTAAGTGAGCTCCCGTTTACAATAGGGACGACCCAGCTTCAGTCCCCTGTACCTCCTGATAAAAAAAGAAAAAAGGCACCCCAGACCTGCACAGAGAGGCACAAGCCCCCACACAGCGATGCCTCACAAAGACGGTAACACAACCAGATAGAAGAAAAAAAGATGTCAGGACTGTCTAAAGTGATCTACAAATTCAGTGCAACTCCCATCAGAATTCCAGCAGCCTTTTCTACAGAAATGGAAAAGCTGATCCTCAAATCCATATGGAATTTCATGGGACCCCAAATGGCCAAAACCATCTTGAAAAAGAAGACAAAGTTGGAAGACTCACACTTCCTGATTTCCAAACTTACTAAAAAACTACAATAATTAAAACAGCATGGTACTGGCATAAAGATAAACACACAGACTAATGGAATAGCATGGAGAACACAGAATCAGGTCCACACATCTCTGACCAGTTGATTTTCAAAAAGGGTACCTAGTCCATTCAATGGGGAAAGAATAGTCTCTTCAGCAAATAGTGTGGGGATAATTGGAAGTCCACATGAAAAAGAGTAAATGTGGACCTCTGCCCCTCACCATATACAAAAATAAATTAAAAATGGATCAGAGGTCTAAATATAAGAATTAATGTTATAAAACTCTTAAAAGAAAACATTAGGAAATATCTTCAGAACCTTGTTGTAGGCAATGGATTTTTAAATTTTATACCAAAAGTATAAGCAAGTAAATAAATAATAAATGCTATGTAATCAAAAGTAAAAACTTTTGGACATCAAAGAACAATTAACAAGAAAGTAAAAAGGCAACCCACAGAATGGGAGAAAATATTTGGAAGTCATATATCTGATAAGAGTTTAATATTCAGAATATATGAAAAATGCCTACAACTCAACAACAACAACAGAAAGACAAAAAAGACAAACAGTGGACCAAGGATTGAAATAGACATTTCACAAAAATTATATTCAAATGGCCAGTAAGTATATGAAAAGATGCTCAACATCATTAGCCATTAGACAATGCAAATTAAAACTACAATGAAGTACCATTCCATACCCATTAGAATGGCTATTTAAAAAACTGAAAATAACAAGTGTTGGTGAGAAGTAAATAAATAGGAACACTTGTGCATTGTTGGGGGGATGTAAAATGGTGCAGCCACTGTGCAAAAGTCTGGTGGTTCCTCCAAAAGTGAAAAAATAGAATTATCCTTTGATCCAACAACTGCACTCCAGGGTAAATACCCAAAAGAACTGAAATCAGAGACTCAGCCAGATATTTGTACACCAATGTTCACTGCAGCATTTTTCTCAATAGTCAAAAGATGGCAGCAATCCAAGTACCCATCCGTAGATGAGTGGTGAGCGAGTACCTCCAGAGCTCTCTCCCCAGACAGGAGCTTTAAAAACAAACAGGGGCTGGCAGAAACATCTTTGTCAAAGCTCCAGAAAACAAAGGGTTGCAGTAATAGGGCAAGCACCAAATCAGCCTAGAAGCGGCAGGATCTCCGGCTGCTCTGCCTGGCCCCTCTTCCCTCTTCTCACCAGCTCAGTATGGACATCCTGGGAGCATGTGAGTCTGGCCACATCTGTCTGGTGGTGGCCTGAGGGGCTTGTCAGAGGCTCACCTTCCCAGAACGTGCCCTGTGTGTAGAGGGCGGCTCACCAGGCTCTCCTGCAGGGCGCTGCCCAGGGCAGGGGTTTGCTAGCCATGGGACATGCAGGGCAGGACCGTGAGGAAACCGTTTCCTATGGAAGAGGGGACATTGGGTTCTTGTAAATGGAGAAATCCCTAGGGAGATGTGGGCAGAAGGACTCAGACAGGCCCCTGTGCTTGTGCCTTGGGCTGTCCTCTAAACTCATCGTTAAGGCAGCTGACTTCTGAAGGAAGTACACACAGGCCGATCTGCAAAGAGTAGGAAAGGTGGTTTCTTTCTGTTTTCTTTTCTTTTAAATTCCTGGCATTCAAGGAAATCTCTGTCATAATACTAGTGGGACATAAGCTTCAGGCACTTCAGGAACAGTGCCTCAGTATCTAAATTTCAGATATACACTAAAAACACCAAAATGTCCAGGTTACAAAATACACAAAGAAACGGGAAGTGAAGACTTGTACCAAGGAGCAGGGAAAAGTTTTAGAAACCATCAACAAGAAAGACCATAGTTTGGACATACCAGACAAAGACTTTTTTTTAAAAATCGCCCTAAATATGCACAAACAGCTAAAGGAAAACATGAACAAAGAACTAAAGGAAATCAGGAAAATGATAGATGAACGCAAAGAGAATGCCAATAAACAGAAACCATGAAAAGAATCCCAACAGATACTGTGGCAGTTTGAGATTATTTATGAACCCTAAAAAAGATAAGCATTATGTTTGTAAATTGGTCTGTTCCTCTGGGCATGATACCCTTTGATCGTATTAGGTTCAGCTGGGGTGTTTTTTATTAAATTATGTTAAGATTAGGGCTTTGATTTAACCATGTCAGTAGGATGACTCAGTGTTGAGTCCCTCCCTTGGTGGGCTATATAAGTGGGTGCTTACACAGAAGAAGACACAGGAAGAGAGCGCACCATAGCCACGGCAGAGGAGAGAACTTTGATCCTGCAGCCCCAGAAAGAGAAGTGAGCCATTTGCCGGGTACCCTAGCACTGAGATTGGGGAGAAGCTGGGCCCATGGACCTCAGTTGGAAGAGGAAGCCCTGAGAGATGAGCCTTATGCCAGCCTGTAGCTGAGAGAGAAGAAAGCTGAACCCTTGTGGAGACTGGCAACTATCTTTGGTAAGAAAGCAATCATGAGTTAGACTCTTTAGGGCCTTCTAACTGTAAACTTTCACCCGAAAGAAATACCCTTTATAAAAGTCAACAGATTTCTGGTACTTTGCATCAGCACCCCTTTGGCTGACTAATACAGATATGAAGACCACAGTAACAAGTTTGAAATTCCATAGAGGGGTTCAACAAAAGTTTGGAGCTGGGAAAAAAAAAAAAAAAGAATCAGAGAACTTGAAGATAAACAGTTGAAATAGTCAATCTGAGTAGTAGAAAGAAAAAAAGAATTAAGAAAAGTGAACAGAGCCTTCAATACATGTGAGAAAAATCAGGCATATCAATATATACACAATGGGAGTGGGAGTCCTAGAAGGAGAAGAAGAAGGGAAAGAGGAAGAAAGGATATTCAAGAAATAATCACTGAACATTTCCCAAATTTAGTGACAGACATGAATATACATATCTAAGAAGCTCAATGTACTCCAAATAGGACAAACCCAAGTAAATCTATACTAAGGCATGTCATAATCAAACTGTTGAATGCCAAAGACAGAGAATTCTGAAACCCTCAAGAGAGAAGCAACATGCCATGTACAGAGGCGCCTCAGTAGGACAAAGCACCAATCTCTCACTGGGCACTGTGGAGGCAGGAAGGCAGAGGACGACATAGCTAAGGTGTGGAAAGCAAAAAAATGCCAACCAAGAATTCCATACCCAGCAAAAATGTCTTTTAAAAATGAGGGAGATATTAAGACATTCCCAGATAAACATAAGCTGAGGGACATGGTCGCCACCAGCCTGGCCCAACAACAGCTGCTACAGGGAGTTGTGCAGGCTGGAAGGAAAGGGCACTAGACAGCTGACTGAAGCCACATGAAGAAACAGAGAGCTCCTGTTCAGTTAATGACATGAGTAAATATTTATGCCAGTGCTGGTGTATTTTTGGTTTGTAACTTCACTTTTTACTTCCTCTAGGATTTAAAATGCAAATTCTTTAAAAGTGATGATAAGTCAATTTTGGGGACTCAATGTATAAACATGTAATTTGTGACACTATATGAAGGTGGGGGATGGGGGTATAGGAACATAGTTTGTGTGTGCTGTTGGAATTATGTTGGTATCAAAGCAAATGGGATATTTAAAGATTTAGGATGTTAAATTTATGCCCCACAGTAACCACAAAGAAAATATTAGAAAAATAAGCACAGAAAGAAATGAAAAGGAATTCTAAAGGGTTTACTACAAAAACGGGCAAAGGTTACGAATAGGCATTTCTCCAAAGAAGATAGATAAATGGCCAATAAGCAAATGAAAGTTGTTCAGATCATTAGTCATGAGGGAAATGCAAAACCACAATGAGATATCACCTCACAGAGACTTTCCTGGAATGGCTATTATTTTAAAATTGGAAAGTAGCAAGTGCTGGCAAGGATGCAGAGAAACGGGGACCTTAGTACATTGTTGTTAGGAAAGTAAAACAGTGCAGAAGACTGTGGAAAACAGTTTGGCCATTCCTCCAAAAACTAAACATATGACCCAGCAATCCCACTTCTGGGTATGTACCCCGAAGAATTGTAAGCAGGGACTCAGATACTTGCACACCAATGTTCATAGTGACATTATCCACATAGACAAAAGACAAGTGTCCATCAGCAGATGAATGGACAAACTAAATTTGATATATACATACAATGGAATATTATTCACTTGTAAAAAGGAATGAGATTCTGATACAGGCTACTACATGGATGAACCTGGAAGACATCACCTCGAGTGAAATAAGTCAGACACATGTCAAGGGAAATAAGTCAGATATTGTATGATTCTATTTATATGACATAGCTAGAATATGCAAATTTGTACAGACAGAAAGTAGAGTGCAGGTTACCAGAGCAGGGAGGAAGGAGAACGGGGAGTTAACGTATAATTAGGGAGGGGTTTCTGTTTGGGGGGAGGGCAGCACAACAGTGCGATTAATCCCACTGAGCTGTATGCCTGGGGGTGGTTGCTGGAAAAGTTCATTTGTGTGTTTCCACGATTTTAAAAAGTGACAGTAACATCTAAAAGCAATACATACTCCTGGACTGGATCTAATAATGGAGGGGGAAATGTTTAAAAGGGAATTATTGGGACTTACAAAAAATTGAAATATAGACTATGGGCTTTATATCAATGTTAAATTTCTTGAACTTGATAACTGTACTTAAGATAGTTACATAAGTGAATAACCTTGTTCTTGGGAAATGTACACAAAAGTACTACATGTTCAAGGAGCAAGTCTACAACCTACATGTAAGTTTTCAGAAAATGGATTGATACATAGACAGGCATACAGACAGACATATAGATAGATGGATGGATAGATGGATAGGCAGATGGATGGACAGATAGGCAGACAGATAGACATAGATGATAGATGAATAGATGGATGGATGGATGGGCAGATGGATGGATGGATGGACAGATGGATAGATAGATCTGATAGAGTGATAAGGTAAATGGCAAAACAGTAAAAGTTGGGGGATCTAAATATCTGGGCAGGGGAGGTATTAAAAAAAATCATAGAAATACCCCATAAAAACATGGGCATATTTATTTATATTGTTGGAATTGGTAAAGGAGAGGATGGCTTCCTAAAACTATCAAAAAAAAAATAGTGGTGGTGGCGAGATTGGATAATTTACCTATAAACAAACCTAAAGCATCTGTATTGCAAAACAAAGCACTGGATGACAAGCAGAGAACATTGGCAACGCCACCATAGAAGGAGGTGCTTTCTCTCATTTACAAGCCAACGACTCAACAGGTAAATCATCAGAGGCAGGGAACAGGAGGCGCAAGGAGAAAAACGATCGGCACGCCAACGGAAAGACGACCAACCTCAGCTGTAACGGAAAGGAGGCAAATAAAGGCGAGATCCCGGTTTTCCCTCACCACAGGCTAAGGTGTGCTCCGCGACCCTGAGACCGGCTCGCATGCCCCACGCCGCTCCACCACTCGTCCAACCCACCGTCCTGCGCGCCCCCCCGCCCCGCCCCTCCTCTGCAGCAGCCCGGCCCACCAGCCTGATCCTGTGCTCCTCCTCCAGGATGAAGAGGTTCTCCTTCTCGCAGTAGAAGGCCGCGGCGTCCAGGATGGCCTTCAGCGGCACCAGGCCCACCAGCTGAGAGCCCACCACCGGGAGGCTCAGCTCCTGCAGAGGCGCCAGCAGAGTCAGCCCAGCCCAGGGAGGCTGCGGCCCCCACTAAGCCCTGTGGCTGACAGCGGCACCTGCCCTGCTCGCCTGGACAGACGCATCCCCCCAGACAGCCGGGGGTACCTGCCCTGCTCACCTGGACAGATGCATCCCCCCCACAGGCAGCAGGGGGCACCTGCCCTGCTCACCTGGACAGATCCATCCCCCCCACAGGCAGCAGGGGGCGCCTGCCCTGCTCACCTGGACAGATCCATCCCCCCCAGACAGCAGGGGGCGCCTGCCCTGCTCACCTGGACAGATGCATCCCCCCCACAGGCAGCAGGGGGCACTTGTCCTGCTCATCTGGACAGATCCATTCCCCCCCTAGGCAGCAGGGGGCGCCTGCCCTGCTCACCTGGACAGATCCATCCCCCCCAGACAGCAGGGGGCGCCTGCCCTGCTCACCTGGACAGATGCATCCCCCCCACAGGCAGCAGGGGGCACTTGTCCTGCTCACCTGGACAGATCCATTCCCCCCCTAGGCAGCAGGGGGTGCCTGCCCTGCTCACCTGGACAGATCCATCCCCCCCACAGGCAGCAGGGGACACTTGTCCTGCTCACCTGGACAGATCCATTCCCCCCCTAGGCAGCAGGGGGCACCTGCCCTGCTCACCTGGACAGATGCATCCCCCCCACAGGCAGCAGGGGACACTTGTCCTGCTCACCTGGACAGATCCATCCCCCCCAGATAGCAGGGGGCACCTGC
Source organism: Dasypus novemcinctus (assembly GCF_030445035.2). Taxonomy (NCBI): domain Eukaryota; kingdom Metazoa; phylum Chordata; class Mammalia; order Cingulata; family Dasypodidae; genus Dasypus; species Dasypus novemcinctus. The sequence continues at coordinate 168,041,282 of NC_080676.1, forward strand.
CCTGCTCACCTGGACATTTCCATCCCCCCCAGACAGCAGGGGGCGCCTGCCCTGCTCACCTGGACAGATGCATCCCCCCCACAGGCAGCAGGGGACACTTGTCCTGCTCACCTGGACAGATCCATTCCCCCCCTAGGCAGCAGGAGGCACCTGCCCTGCTCACCTGGACAGATCCATCCCCCCCCCAGACAGCAGGGGCGCCTGCCCTGCTCACCTGGACAGATGCATCCCCCCCACAGGCAGCAGGGGGCGCCTGCCCTGCTCACCTGGACAGATCCATCCCCCACAGGCAGCAGGGGGCACTTGTCCTGCTCACCTGGACAGATCCATCCCCCCCAGACAGCAGGGGGCGCCTGCCCTGCTCACCTGGACAGATCCATTCCCCCCAGACAGCCGGGGGCGCCTGCCCTGCTCACCTGGACAGATCCGTGTCCCCCCCCCCCAGACAGCAGGGGGAAACCTGCCCTGCTCACCTGTGCTTCTCTACAGGTCTCCTCAAAGACTGTGTGCAGGCCTGTGACCTCAAAGTCCAGGAGGTTTGTGGACACCTGAGCCAGGTTCTTCTCATCCAGGTACCAGCCGATGCCCTGAACCTTTTTCAGAAGCCCTGGCTGCCAAAGGACATGCCTTTCCTAGCCCAGGCTGAGGACACTCATCTCGCCCTAGCCCTGCCCGGCCCCTCCTGGGTCCTATCTCTGAGTGCCGCGTCCACCTGCGCTTCCCCAGCAGAGCAGCCCGGACACCTGGGGGAGGCCTCCAGGGGCGGGTGTGCTGGGCAGGCCACGGGTGGGCCTCTGGCTTCCCTCCTTCACCAGGTGTCTCTACGTCTACCTGCCTCCAACAGCCTTCCTGCAGGAGGCATGCCCAGAGCAGGTGGCAAGTGCCTCTGCAGACTCAGTGAGGTGGGGCACCTGGGGGTCTCTGTGAGTACCTGGGGGTCCCTGGGGCACTCGGGGGACCTGGGACGATCTGGAAGAGCCTAGGGGAACCTGGGGATGCCAGGAGGTCTCTAGGGCTCAGGAAGCAGCTCCTTTCCCACCAGCGCAAAGTCTGCACTGTTTCAACAGCTGTACCCCGTCTTCCAGCCACACGCGCGTGAACAAGGACCCCCGACTTCCCGCCCGAGGCCGGGGCAGACCTGGTCCTTGCCGCGGCCCTGCTCGCGGAGGTTGAGCGCGATGCGGTGGGCCTGCTCCTTGGTGCTGAGCAGGTTGACGTTGAAGGCGAGGAGGAACTTGCGGGCCCCCGCGGCAGTGGCCCCCCAGCGGGGCACGAAGGCGCTGGGGCCGAAGTCGGGCGCCCACTCGGCCTGCTGGAGCTGCGGGAGGCCACCGCGGTGAGAGGTCCGGGCACGCAGGGGGGGCCACAAGCCCCGGCAGGGGAGGCCCGGCTCCCCCCCCCCCCCGCGCCCCCACCCCGGCAGGGGAGGCCCGGCTCCCCCCGCGCCCCCACCCCGGCAGGGGAGGCCCGGCTCCCCCCGCGCCCCCACCCCGGCAGGGAGGCCCGGCTCCCCCCCCCCCGCGCGCCCCCACCGCGGCACGGGAGGCCCGGCTCCCCCCGCGCCCCCACCCCGGCGGGGGAGGCCCGGCCCCCCCCCCCCCGCGCCCCCACCGCGGCAGGGGAGGCCCGGCTTCCCCCCCCCCCCCCCCCCCGTGCCCCAACCCCGGCACGGGAGGCCCGGCTCCGCCCCGCGCCCCCACCCCGGCACGAGAGGCCCAGCTCCCCCCCCCCCGCGCGCCCCCACCGCGGCACGGGAGGCCCGGCTCCCCCCGCGCCCCCACCCCGGCAGGGGAGGCCCGGCTCCCCCCGCGCCCCCACCCCGGCACGGGAGGCCCGGCTCCCCCCGCGCCCCCACCCCGGCGGGGGAGGCCCGGCCCCCCCCCCCCCGCGCCCCCACCCCGGCAGGGGAGGCCCGGCTCCCCCTCCCCCGCGCGCCCCCCACCGCGGCACGGGAGGCCTGGCTCCCCCCGCGCCCCCACCCCGGCAGGGGAGGCCCGGCTCCCCACCCCCCCCCCCCCGCGCCCCCACCGCGGCAGGGGAGGCCCGGCTCCCCCCCCACCCCGGCAGGGGAGGCCCGGCTCCCCCCGCGCGCCCCCACCCCGGCGGGGCTGGCGCGGCACCTTCGCGGGCAGGGCCTCGTACTCTCCAGCCCGGATGGCCGGCAGGGTGCGGCGGCTGTCCTTCCGTGCCGCCTCTCCATACAGGTACACTGCAGGGAGAGCGGCCATCAGCCCTCTGCGGGGGGGGGGGGGGGGGCCAGGGACCCCGTGCCTCGCGCCCCGGGCGGAGAGGGGCAGGCGTTCCCTCCAGCGAGACCCCCGGGGGGCGGCCCTTCCTCGGCAGGTAGGACAGACGTGGGCCAAGCCCCTCCCATGCCCGCCCGAGGTCAGTGTCCTCCGGCCGCAACGGAGCGGCCTCAGGTGTTCACGCAAAGAGGTTCACGTTCTTTCTGAGAACCTGTTTTCATTGTATCATAAAGAGGACAGCAAATTAAGAAACAGGAAAAAAACAAAAATCGCCTGCTGCGCCCGCCTCCTACACGGCGGTCCCCCGGTCCCCAGGCCCTGGCTCGCACAGGTCAGCCTGTATTTATCGGCCACCCCCGAACCGCGTGGCGCGTCTGAAGCCCCGGGCCTGATGGTCACTTGGTCTCCAGTCTGTCTCCATTTGGTCTTTACTGGGCTAATTCCCAAGGGAAACATTCGACTGGAGGGCAGGCTCCCCGCTAGTCTCGCTGATTGCCTGGCAGAGACGTCACAGGCCTCCTGGTCTCCCTGCGGTTGTGGAAAGCCGCTGCCCGCAGGCCGGCCTGGGCGCCGGCGTGGCGCGCTGAGGAAGTGGCGCCCTCCCCACCTGCGCTCTCTGTGGGCGTTGACCTGTGACCACCTGCGCTTCTGAGGGGAGCCGCGGCAGCAGGGTCTGCTCGGCAGGAGGGGTGCGGGGGTGGGGCACGCCTACGGGAAACTCACCGGGCACAGCCAGCTCCTCCGCCAGCCGTTGGCCGAAGGCCTGGGCGCAGAGCACACACTCGTCCATGCCGACGTCCCTCACCGGAATGAAGGGGCAGACGTCCAGCGCGCCCATGCGGGGGTGCTCCCCTGCAGAGGGGCGGGGTGACGAGCAGCCGGCGGGGGCACGCCACCACACCCTCGCACCTTCCTGGCCCCAGCCCGCCCCAGCCCACCGCACCCGCGCCTGGCCAACCGCCCTGACCGCGGGGACCCCTGGCCTCCCTGCACCCCCAGCCGGCCGCCACTGCTGGTGCCGGCGTGGGGACACGCACGCATCGCCGTGGACATCCGTGGTCACCCTGCGTGGCCGGCGTGAGGAAGGCCCTTAAGACGCGGGAGGAGAAGCCTGGTCTCACCCCTCTGGGGACCTGTCCTCTCCTAAGGTCAACAAGTCACTCGCCCAGGCGGGAGCCCAACGCCCTGGGGCTGCTGACCAGCCGGGCTCGGCCAGGCCTGGCATCCAGTGCCCCGCTCGCCACTGAGCGGCCGCCGGCGAGGACGGCCTGAGTTCCCAGCCGACCTGGGTCCCTCCCTCGGGTTGGACGCCGCAGGGGTCCACCAGCACCCTGGCTCAGCAGGGACCCTGGGCTGACCACGAGGTCCCCGCCTCGCCGCGGCCGCCGCACCTGGGGTGGCGCTCAGCTCGCGTCTGCTCACCGCTTGCACCGCCCCCTGGAACGGGACACGGCCCCGGCCTTTCGACCGACTCCCGTGTGTCCACTGACCTTGCCCCGCTAGACGCGGGCGGACTGTTTGGTTTGGGGTTAATTGTTGACGGGCGGGTCCTCAGCCTCAGGGTGGCCGGCCAGGGGCAGTGCAGGGGGCTCTGGCCACCTGACAGCCGTCAACCCCGAGAAATGGGGTGGGGTCCCCACGGCCCTGCACCGGTCTCCACGAGCTGTGGCCCCTCCTCCCTCCCCGTCCTGGGGGTGAGCAGCCAGGTCAGCAAGTGTCCACCGAGGACACTCTCCAGGGGGGCCAAGTCACCGAGGGCGCCGATGGACCACATCGCGGGGGGCGCAGGTCAACCACACCCAGGGAATGCCCAGGGCTCTGGGGACCCCGAGAGCCCCCGCCCTGCCTGACCTACACCCCATGCCCGCGACCCGGGCCTGGCCCCTCACAGGACACCCATGGACGGGGCTGAGTCCCAGGAGCCCCCCGCGCGGCGCGGACCCCGCCCGCCCCGCCCCTCACCTCTGTGCCCGCTCATGTCGATGAGCTGCCAGGCGGCCCTGGCGGCGTGGAGGGCCCCCTCGACCACGTCCTCAGGCCGCCCCACGAAGGTGTAGACGGTGCGGTTGGTGGAGGGGCCGACGTCCACGTCGAGCAGCACGCAGCCCGGGGTCTGCGCGATGGCCCGGGAGATGGCATCGATCACCTGCGGGGCAGGCCGACCCCCGCTTAGGGGAGGGAGCCCGGGCCTCGGTTTCCCCTCTTGGGGGGGAGGAGCTGCGGAGATGACCACGTCCCTCTCTCCGCCATCGCCCCCCCACCCCGCCCTGGCCTTTGCGAGTACCCTGTGGGGCTCAGGCTCCCGCCTTCCCCAGGCACGGTGGGCCCGGGTGGGGCTGGCCCACCGAGGTAGGGAGCGGCCCCGGCCCCGGCGTGCGGCCCTCGGCAACCTCCAGCCTCTCTGGGCCTCAGTTTCCCCCCTGGGGACGTGGGGGCAGTGGCAGCGCTGCCCGGGATGTGGGGCCTCGGCGAGCCGGCGCGTGAGGACAGCGGGTCCGTGTGGGACCCCCGTGGGGCCGTTTCCAGATGCGACAATGACAGGCCCACCCCAAGCCCAGCGTGGCCGGGGCGCCGGCCCTGCCAAGGCCGTCCCCGCCGGCCGCCCTGCGCCCCGTCAGCGGCCTCCAAACCCCGCACACAGGTGGCCCCTTGTGGGCCCACGAGACAGGCCCCTCGGGAGGGCGCGGGGCCAGCCGTGCCCCCGAGCACCCGGGCCCCACCCCCGCCTCGGCCAGCGCCCACCTCCTGGTTCTTCCCCTCGGAGAAGTTGGGGACGCACTCCACCAGCTGGGGCATGGTCCAGCGCCGGCCGCGCAGAGCCGCTGTGTGGGGAGCGGAGGCGCCCGGGCGGCCGCCCTTTATGGCCCCCGGCCTGGCTTCTCATTAACCACAGGCCGTGGCCAGGAGGCCGCGGCCACGGCCCAGCAGCGCAGGGGCAGGCCCGGGCGAGCCCCGAGGCAGCTGGAGGGCCGGCCACCCCTGGGGGCCCTGGGGGCTGGCAGCCTCGGGAGCTCCGGCCCCTGGAGAGGGGACCACAGACCAACACCAGCAGGCGGCAGGGGCCTCTCGGGCTCCTCCAAAGCGGGGTCTGTGTCTCCCAGGAAGGAGGCTGCAGCCCTGGGGTGCCTGGGAGCGCCCCCCGCCTCCCCCAGACCCCCACCTCTCCCAGATCCTGCCTCCCCAGACCCCCAGACCCCGCCTCCCCGCAGGTCACCGCAGGCCCCCCTGGGAGTGGACGGACCCCCCCCAGCAACAGCGCCTCCCAGCACAGTGTCCCAGGGCCGTGTCCAGCAGCTGGGCGGGAACCCTGCTGGCGTGTGAGACCCCGGGGCTGTGAGGACGCGGGAGGGCCACCCCGAAGGGTCACCCTGGAACTCCTGGCGCTGCGTGCTCGCGCCCGGCAGGGCCCCAGGCCTCCCGCCCTCGCTGGACCCCCGCAGTCAGGCAGGGAGCTGGACCCCCGCAGGCGGGCAGGGAGCGGGACCCCCGCGGGCGGGCAGGGAGCGGGACTGTGCCCACCGAGATGGTTCCGGCAGGACCTGGGCTCAGCTGGGAACACAAGGTGGGGGGCACCAGGGCTGTTTCTCGGGGAGGGGTGGGCAGCTCTCAGGTAGAAACTCCGGGAGGTGCTTTAAATAACTCAGAAGGCACTGTTTAGAGAAAACTGCGCTCTTGTGCAGCCCCAGATTTCGGCTTCTAGGTATTATTCCCTTCTCCAGTAACAGAGCTGGGACGTGAAAAACAAAACTGAAAACGGGGGGGCCTGTCCAAGGGACCCGGGGCCACCTCCCGGGGCCCCAAAAGCCACAGCTGGAAGAGCGGGCGCGAGAGAGTGAATAATGTAGTACTGGATTGTAGCCAGAGAAAAAACCAAACGTCCCTGCGTCCACACTGACGTGAGCAGAGGCTGAATAAATAAATGGATGGGAGGAAGCAAAGAAACCAGAATCCCAGGCACCCTGCATGTGAGCTCGCCCAGGAGGGGCTCAGGACCCGGCCCTCGCTGTGGGCTGCGCAGAGGCGTCCTTCCAGTCCAGCCTGGGGAGGGCGCGGACAGCGCAGCTCTGCAGGAGAGGCCCTGGCAGGCACGGCCTCCGTGTGACCGCAGGGCCTGCGCAGGCCGGCCGCGCCCTCGGCGTGGGGGGAGGCCCTGTCTCCGGTCTTCCTCCCACAGCCTGTCCACGCGTCCAGCCCGGCAGAGCCCACAGCAGGCGTCCTGCACGGCCCCCCCTGTGCTCAGAGCTGCCGGTCACCGAGCAGGGGGGTCCAGGGCCGTCCCAGCCAGGAGGCGCCGGAGGACACGCAACTAGCGGCCATGTGGGGCCCTGGGTGGGCCGGGCCGGGGGGCGCTGGGGGCTCAGGCCTGCGGGAGGCGGGGGCGCAGTTAACATGTCGGCTGTGGGTTGTCACGGACGGGCCACAGCGGCGCAGATGCTAAAACAGGAAATGCCATGTGGGGTTATGGGAACTCTACTCCTCTTAATTTTTCTGTAAATCTAAAACTGCTCTGAAAACTAGTGTATTTTTTTTTTAAAGTTCTAGAAAGTTTCTTTGTTTTTTTTTTGTTTGTGTTTTTTTTTATTGACTTTGTAATAATATTACATTAAAAATATATATATATATATGAGGTCCCATTCAACCCCTAGTGTATTTTTAAAATGCGTTCTGAACTATGTAAGCAATTTGAAGAGTCCAGAAACACAGTATAGAAAGGTGTGCCCGTCGCTCCCCGCACCTTGGGGCTCAGGTCTGCGACCCCCGAGCCTGCGGTCCTGCCGCTGGGTCTGATTTGAGTTAAAAAAACGGGCAAATCTGGAGGAACCGACTACAGAGTCCACCAGGTACGATGTGCTCACGGAAGGGGTGGACCCGCCGAGGGCAGCTGGCCAAATCCCAGCAGCGACCACGGGGCAGGGCGGGTATGGGGAGACTCGGGGGCCACGGCCCCACCCCAGGCCTGGGGACACTCCCAAGACAGCCCCTTGGCCGGGGGTACACTGGGGAACCCGGGGTCCCGATGTCCAGCACGTGGCAGGGCAGGGACCACCGACCTGCCCACCGCCCTCAGGAAGGGCTGGGGGAGCCAGCAGCCAGTGGGGAGAGCCCCCCAGCACAGAGCAGCCCCGATGCCCCCAGGACAGTGTGCGGGGGTCTGCCAGCCCAGAACCCTGGCCGAGCTCGCCCCTCGTCTTCTGTCCCCTCATCCTCTGTTCTTGTTACGTCCTGGGGGCAGGAGGCGTTTGCAGAGCTCTGGGGCCACCCAGGAGGCCCACTGCCCACACCCACTGCCCAGCGCTGCGCCCCGGATTCACAGCCGGGCAGGCCCCGCGCCCTGACCGCCCACCCGCGCCGCCCACCTCTGACCCCACAGCCCTGGGAGCCGGGTCCAGGCCGCCTCGGGCCGGCTGCGGCCACCCCCTGGCCAAGCCCAGCACATGCAGCACCCCAGCGCAGGCCCCGTTGTAGGAGGCGGTCTCCGAGGGTGGAGGCGCCCAGAGGGGCCTGAACGTGTCGGCCCCCAGGGGACGTCCATCGGCACTCCGCCTGGCTCTGGGACCCCCTGCTCGCCCCTTCACCACCTTCTCCTTTTTCGTGTGAGGAGCCGCAGCAGCAGGGAAGCGGCCAGCGGGTCCCACGTGCACCTGCCCTCGGGGGGGTGGGCTGTGGCCCACTCAGGCCAAGGACCGGCCAGTGGACACCACCCAGCTGGAACCCTCAGCGGCCTGGACAGCTCAGAAGCCAAGGCCAAGGGTCCGGACTCTGAGAGCCCAGCGCCGGGGGACGAGGGTCACTCTGCCACCAGACCCCCCCCAGTTCCCCCCCCGGATTGCTAGAAGCACCTGTGTGCTGGGCATACACAGACGGGACCTGTGTTGAGAGGTGACGCTAAGGGGTGCGGGGTTTTTCTTTCTGGAGTCATGAAATTGATTTAAAAATCTTTGTGGTGGGGAAGTGGCTGTGGCTCAAGCAGTTGGGCTCCCGCCTACCATATGGGAGGCCCTGGGTTCGTGTCCTGGGGCCTCCTGGTGAAGGCAGGTTCGCCCGCACGCTGCAGAGAGCCACCCGGCCCGCAAGCGCTGCAGTGTGCCGACTCAGCAAGGTGACACAACAAAGAAAAAAGGGAGACAAGCAAAAAACGCAGAACAGCCCGCAGCGAACAGAGAGCCAACAGCACACAAAAAGCCACAAGGGAGGGAGATTTAAAAAACAAAATCTTTGTGGTGATGAATACACATCGCAATTATACTAAAAGCCATCGATTATGCACATTGGATAGATCGTACGGTATGTGAATATATCTCAGTAAAACTGCTTTAAAATAAATAAATAAGCAAGAATAGCCAGAAATAGCAGCTATGTAAGCAGGGGAAGCAGAGAGATTGCGGTGAGGAATCTTCTGTCTGATTTTTGTATTTTATTACTGAAATAACGACAATGCTCTAATGGTTGAAGTGATGACTGCACAACTGTGTGATTACACCAGATACCATTACTGTACACTTGGGCTGGATTGTCTGCTTTGTTACTATGTATCAACGACGTTGACGTTTTAAGGAAGGGGCCTGTGGACCCTCCGCCGGTTGAGGTGACGTGGCCGCAGCCCAGGGTCTGGGTCCCATCTGAATGTGGTCGTTCTCGCAGCCTGGTCACCCCCCTCTGAGGAGACCCTCAGACCCCCAGTGGGTCGGCCACAGGCTGAGGCCAGGCAGCCCCCAGACCCACCTGCACCCACGGGAGTCACCCGAACTGGACATCCCACCCAGCTTTCCTTCAGAGCCATGGGGGCTCCCCAGGGACCCCTGCCCCATCTCGGAGGGCGTCTCTACCAGTCACCAGGTGCGTGCAGCCCACGCTCGTCAGCTTCTCGTGGGTGAGGCGAGGAGTCACCTGTGCAGCCAGCGCCCACCCTCCTCCCACTGTGCGGGGGGGAGCGGCCCCGCAGTAACACCCCAGTCCCTGCTGCCGCGCCCCCCCATCCCCACTGCCGTGCTGGGCCTCCCCCCCCCAAGGCCCCGCTGCCGCACCCCCCCACACACAGACCCCGCTGCCACGCCGGGCCCCCCGCCCAGGGGCTCTGCCACAGGAGTACGCCATGCACGCTGATGCGCCAGGGCGGGGGTCAACAGCTACCCCAGCTCCCCAGCCCTGCAGGACCCTGCTGGGCCTCCGTGCTCCCTCGGGGGCCCAGCACCCGCCCCCACCAGCACTAGCTTCCCCCCTTCTGCCCCCTCCCCCCTGCTTACTCCAATCATCTCCCAAATAAACTACCTGCCCCTTGGAAGGAACGTGGGGTGCAGCCCTGCCGCATCCTGACAGCCCTAATCTTTTAAAGATTTTATTTTATTTTTCTCCCTGCCCCCCGTCTGCTCTCTGTGTCCATTCGCTGTGTGTGTTCTTCAGTGTCCGCTTGTATTCTCGTCAGCGGCACTGGGAATCTGTCTTTATGTTGTGTTGTCTTGCTGTGTCAGCTCTCCGTGTGTGCAGCACCATTCCTGGGCAGGCTGCACTTCCTTTCGCGCTGGGCGGCTCTCCTTACGGGGTGCACTCCTTGCACGTGGGGCTCCCCTACACGGGGGACACCTCTGCGTGGCAGGGCACTCCTTGCGCGCATCAGCACTGCGCATGGGCCAGCTCCACACGGGTCAGGGAGGCCCGGGATTTGAACCGCGGACCTCCCATGAGGTAGGCGGACGCCCTAACCACTGGTCACATCCGCTTCCCCGTCCCTAATCTTTTAACACGGAGTCCCTGTGCTTCCGTTTCGCTCAGGTTCCTGCTGGTTCTGCAGCCTGCCCTCCCGGGAGCCAAATCCTCTTCTCGGTGCCGGTGGACACCCAGGCAGGGCGGGACCCGCTGGCCTCCCCGGGGGGACGGAGCCTTCAGAAGCTGCGGCCCAGGCCCTGGGGCACAGGCAGGTGGGCAGGAGCCCTGCGGGTGGGCCCTCCTGGCGGCAGCTGCCCCCCTCCAGCCCCGGCCTCCCCGCCCGGGGGAGGGGCACGGCTGCCTGTCCTGAGGGAACCAGGCGCTCTCCACGCCCTCACAGAGCCACGAGGCTACAGGAGCAGAAAGGCAAACACAAGATTTTAATAAAGTGCAACAAGTGCTGCGCGGCGTGAGCGGCGGCACCAGCAGCCGGCCCGGCGGGCGCCTCAGGGCGGCCGCCCTCCAGGCCCTGCGTCCGTGCACCCCGTGCGCCCCTCCCCGCACGGAGCCGAGCTCCCTGGGGCTGCGGCCTGGCCAGCGGCCGGTGTGGTGGTCCTGAGCGGGCGCGGGCCCACCCCCTCTCGGGGGAGACGCGCAGGAGGCACCGCCGGCCCCCGGGTTTGGCACAAACACGTTTATTGACAGGCGGCGGTGGCGGGGGGCCACCTCACCAGGCGAAGAGCGGCTTGCCGTCCTCCTTGGAGAGCTCGCACAGGCAATTGAGCAGCAGCAGCGAGTCGCCCAGGAACTTGGGGGGCACGACGTCGATGACGAGCTTGCGCAGCGCGGCCGGGCTGCTGTGCAGCGGGTGGGCGCGCAGGTCGGGCCGCTGCTTGAGAATGCCGTAGGTGTTGATGAGGAACTCGCTGAAGACCGGGTGCACGTCGCGGCTGTAGCCCAGCTTCTCCAGGCGCGCCGTCAGCGTCAGGTAGCGGTGCGTCAGCTCCCGCAGCTTCTTGTCGTCCACCGAGCCGTCCAGGGATTTGATGGAGGTCTGGGGCGCAAGGGCGGCGCTCAGTGGGCGCCTGCGGCAGGTGGGGCCTCCCGGGGCCACGAGGCTCGGGACCCTTGCCCACCCCACGAGGCTCGGGACCCCCGCCCCCGGCCCCACCCGTGGCCCTGCCCACCCTCTGCCCACCCCCTGCCACCCCAGCAGTGCCCGAGGAGGGCATGGGCAGGGCGGCTGGCCGGCAGGAGGGAGGCTGCCCGATGTGGCCACCAAGGCCGGAGTTCCAGCGGGCAGGGCCAGGGGTGCCTGAAGGTCGGCCCTGGCAGCCTTGGCATCAACTTGCCAGCAGGAGTCAGAAGCGCTGGGTGGACCCGAGAGCCCCCCCAGAAGCCCCCAGGGCAAGGAACCGAAACAGGCCAAGTTGCCCATCACAGCTCCGCTCCCACCTGCCGTCCCTGCAGCCATGCGGGAGCCACAGAGGCCTGGGCAGGGAGAACGGGGGGTGGCGGGGGGCCCTGGGGGCGGCGGGGGCCCCGGGGCTAGGGGGCCGTGGAGGCCTGGGGAGCAGGAACGGGTGTGGGGGCCCCGGGGCAGGGTCCAGCCCACCTGCTTGATCTTCTCGGGAATGTTGGACACGGTGAAGCCGTACAGCCGCGTCACGCCCGGGAAGACGTAGGCCAGGATGCGCCGGTCCAGCTGGAAGGCGATCTCCCCCACGATGCGCCCGTCCTTCTCGGCGCCGGCGAAGCTCTGGATCTCTGCGGCGGGCAGGCCGGGGCATCAGGGGCCGCCCACCGCCCTCCCGCCAGACGCTCCGGCCCTACGCTCAAGGAGGAGGAACTCACGCAGACCGCGGACGCTGACGGCCCCTCAGCCGGGTCGGGCGTGGGGAGAGGCCCGGAGCCTGCGGCGCTCCACGCAGGCCCGCCCCGCACCCCTCCACTGCTGCTCCCCAAGGACCCCCCTTGTGCAGAGAGCGCTCTCAAGGAGCCACCTTCCTGGGGCTCAGGTAAGACGCAAGGTGCCCTCGTTCACCTGGGACCTGGTCCGGCACAGCCCCTCTCCCCATCCTCTGCCTCAAATGACCAGCTGGCCCCTTGTCCCTTCCGGTCAGCAGAACAAAACGCTTGTAACCAAATACTGGACTAGCTCTGTCCTTCCTCCAGGCCCAAACCTTTGAGGTCACACCCAGGACACAGGCTGCTTCCACACAAAACGCTCAGGCCGCCGCGGGTCACGCCCGCCCCTCGTCCCACCACCCCCACGCGTCTCTGCGTCTCGAGAGAGGACCCCACTCAGCCTAACCTGAGAGGCTCGGGGACCCGACAGCGTCTCCTGCCCCTTTGCGGTCGCCCCCTCCCCTGACGACGACCCTCTCCTTACCAAACCCCAACTTGTTTACTTGGTGGCGGCAAGACCCGCTCCCCCCCAGGGCCGGACGGGCAGCCCCGGGCTCCCCCCACATTGCTGTGCCCTCTCCTCTCCAGGTGCACCTCGGCTGCCCCCGCCCACGTGACGGTAAACACAACCCTGGACTTTTAAATGGAAGGTGGCCGAAGGAGCCCGTGCCCTCCCCTCCTCAGAGCACTTCCTGGACAACCCCTGCGTTTCCAGATCCTTCCCTCACCCTCTGTGAAAGTTGAGTGGCCTGCTGCTGGTTTCCCACCCAGGGGGTCCTTCCGGCCTGGAGGTGTTCGCCCCGGGGGGTGGGCCTGGGCTCGGAGCCCAGCTGCGTCCACCTGCGTCCACCTGCTGGTCACAAGACACAAGACCTTGTCCTTCCCTTCGGGCGAAGGCCGTTAACAAACACAGGGCCACCCCCAGCGCCAGGCGGGCTGGGGTGCAGCAGGCGCTGCGCAGCCCTCGGACGCGAGGACAAGGCTTCTTGTGGCTGTGAGGCGCCGGCAGGTGGTTTTCTGATTGTCCCCTCGGCACTGTGACCCAGGGAGACCCCCCCACCGGCCCCCCGGCCCCCACAGGCAGTGGCCGATACCCGGTGTTGCTCATTAAACGCCTGCGGCTCGTAGCAGGGTACGGACCCGTGTGCCCGCTGGAAACAGCCCGCCAGGTGCAAGCAGGACGCACCTGTGAGAGGAGTCCACACGGAAGACAGGACGGGGTGCCGCGACCCCACTGCCAGCTGGTTGTGGCTGTACCAGTGGCGCAGCACCCTGAGGGGGAGCCCTGAGGGGGAGCACTCTGACAGGGGGGCACTGAGGGGGAGCACTGTGAGGGGAAGCAGCGATAGGGAGAACCCTGACGGGGAGCACCCTGCAGGGAAGCACCCTGGGGGGGGCACTCTGAGGGGGGAGCACTAAGGGGGAGCAGTCTGAGGGCCAGCTGTGGGGACAGACTGGGACCGCCCGCCTGCCAGGGTTGAGCTCAGCCTGCGTCGCAGAGGGCCAGGGCCCGAGCTCAAGGCCCGGCCAGGCCCAGCGGGCGTGGGGGCGGCTCTCCTGGCAGCCGGCAGGGCGCGGCCAAACCAGCGTTCCCGAAGTACGCTCTGTGGAGCCCTGTCCCGGCCAGGCCCGGGACCCACGGGCTGGGGACTCTGCCAGGAGCAGGCACCCGCTCCCCGGCTGCAGGGCCCCAGGCTGCGGCCGTACACGGGCTTTGGGAAATGCGCCGTGTGCAAGGCCCACCCCGGCATCTTCGGCCACAGAACTGGCTGCTGCTGCAGAGACAGGACACAGCCCTGCGGGGAACGAGTGACCGTCAGCCTGCAACGGGACGTTCTGGGGCAGCGTCCCGCCATCCTGGAGACCGCTGAGGTGGCCACTAGGCTGGGGTGCAGGCCACAGACTGTCTGCGTGAAGCCCGATTCTGACAGGGCGCTGGAATGGACGGCTCAGGGCACGTCCCTGGGCAGGAGCCGCCCGCGTCCCCCGGGCAGGCGGGCTCCCAAGGCCAGCGGGAGCTTCCTGAAGCTCCCCCCTTTAGGACAGGTGCCGACAGGGACCGCCACGGTGGACACGGGCTCAGGCCCAGGCGGCGCCTGTCCTTCTGCTGCCAGGCCCCTTGAGGCTGGACAGTCCAGCCTGGGGGGCCGAAGTCCCCGAGGAGGTGGGCTCTGCAGGCCCGGGGGCTGCTGAAGAAGAGGCTGTGCCGACGGCCCCCGGCAGAGGCCCCACCTGAGCCGCAGGGCCACGGGGTGGGGACCACGTGGAGACGGGGAGCCATGAGCAGCTGGTCGGGTCAGGCGTCTGGCCGGGCCTGCTTGGCCGGGGCGAGGCTCTTCCCGTGATGAACTTCACCGAGTTCCCTCTGTCCCTGCCCTGCCATGCTGAGGGCCCTGGACAGGGCCGCGGTCCCTGCGCCTTCCGGGGCGGGCGCCACGACGGGGCCGCCTCCTCTTCCCCGAGGGCCCGCCGCTCGCCGTGAGCATTTTCCAGTCTTCACACAGGCTAGCATCACGTTCACGACGACCCCGCGGGCAGCGGCCAAGGCGGCCTGCTGCGTCCCCCACGCCACCCCTGTGTCTTTCGAGTTAGAATCCACATACGGAAAAGTCCCCCTTTAAATGCACGAAGCAGTGGCTTTTAGAATATTCAGAGTCGTGCAACCTTCACCGCTCTCACATTCCAAGACGTTTTCATCGACTCCGCACAACCCCCCGCCCCGAGGCTGCCCCTCGGTACACCCCCGCCCCAGCCCTCGCAGCCGTGGAGCTACTTCCGGTCTCCGTGGTTTTGCCTCTTCGGACAGGTGGGCTTTTGTGACCGGCTTCTTTCGCTCAGCATTTTGCCTTCAGGGTTTGTCCGCGCTGTAGCGTGTGTCAGCACTTCCTCCTGTTTACGGCTGATTAACGTTCAGTTGTGTGGCTACACCACACTCCACTTACCCATTCACCAGCTGACGGACCCTGGGCTGTTTTTTGGCTATTGTGAGTAATGCTGATATTCCAGTTTGCCAGGCCGCCGAAATGCAGATACTGTGAAACGGGCCAGCTTTTAGCAATGGAAATTTGTTCACAAGTTTACAATTCTAAGGCTGAAAAAAACTGTCCAAATCAAGGGATCATCAGGCAATGCTTTCTCCTCGAAGACCGGCCGCCATCGGCCCTGGACACCTCTGTCCACGCAGGGCACAGGGCGGCGTCTGCCGGCCTCTCCCTTCCCTTCGGGGTTTTGTTGCTTCCGGCTTCTGGCTTCCGTGGCTTTCTCTCTCTCTCTCTCTCTGAAGTTCATTCTCTTATAAAGGACTCCAGGGAGAGGACTGAGACCCACCCTGAGTGAGGGGGGTCACATCTTAAGATCCTGCTCACCAAAAGGCCCTGCTCACCACGGTCCGCCCACAGGAATGGATTCTGGGGTACACACAGCTTCAAACTGTTACAGCAGCTAGGAGCGTCAGTGTACAAGCTTGTTTGTTTGTAGGAACCAGACCCAGGGATTGAGCCCAGGACCTCGTATGTAGGAAGCTGGTGCTCCAACGCTGAGCCACGCTGGCTCCCCGGTGTGCAAGCTTTTATGGAGACCTATTCTCAGTTCTCTTGGGTATATACCAAGGAACAGAATTGCTGAGTCATATGGTAACTCTTTAACTTTGGAGGATCTGCCAAACTCTTTTCCCAAGTGCTGCACCACTTCATATCCCTACCGGCAGTGGGTAAGGATTCCCATCCCCCACCTCCTCACACACTCGTTATCCTCCGTCTGTTTTTAGCATGGCCACCTTAGTGTGTGTCAGTACTATTTCACTGTGGTTTTGATTTCTGTTGGGGATTGAATCGTGTCCCCCACAAAAGGGGTGCTCAGGCCCCAGCCCTGGCCTGTGGGTGTGAGCCACCGGCAAACGGCACCCTGGAAGAGGTTACCAGGTAAGGTGCCCGCCCTGAGAGGGCAGGCCTTGACCCAAGCGGGCTGACGTCCGTATAAGCAAAGGAAATGGGCTCAGAGCCAAGCCACAGAGCAGCCCGAAGTGGGCGTCAGCAGAACCTGGAGGAGAAGAGGATGGTGTGCATCGCCATGTGAGGGAAAGCCAGGGAATCCCAAAGACCCCGCAGCCGGCGGACACCAACCCCAGAGGAAGCCAGACTCCCCGCCTCGGAAACCCTGAGCCGCAGTCCTGGTGCTAAGCTGCCCGTTGTGAGGAAACTGTTTCAGCAGCCAGGAAACCAGCACGAGTTCCATCTGCTGCTGGCTAACGATGCTCAGCACCTTGTCCTGTGCTTTGGGGCCATTTGTAGATCGTCTTTGGAAAAATTTCAATTCAAATCCTTTGCCCACTTTTAATTGGGCTATTTTCTTTGTTTTTTGGCCCCCCTTTATGTGAGGGTGCATATGTGTGTGTCTATATTCACACCTTCCAGACGGCCCACGGCCTGCGCTGGAGAGGACCAAATGAAAATCTTAACAGGTTCTCAGAGCCAAGTGAAGAACTGTCACTCATAGAATGAACCGTTTCTCTTGCAAAGAACATAGAGCTGGGCCCGCTTCTTTATCCATTCTGCCCGTCTCTGCCTTTCGATTGAAGAGTACAATACATGCACATTTAAGGAAACTCCTGATAAACTTCTGTCATCTCACTATTTTTGGTAAGTCTTCTATGGTTTTTTTTTGTCTCAATTTTCCTACATTACTGCCTTTATGTTTAGATGATGTTTTATAATAAACCATTTTGAATCATTTATTTCCTCTCATATAAAATCTTAGATGTTTTCTTCATGGTTACCATGAGCATCCTGAATCTATTCCAATTTAGTTTACAATGAAGCAAACCTAACTTCAACAGGCTACACATACTCTTTTCCTATATCCTTTCACCCCAACCCCTTTATGATGTCCGTGTCACTAATTACATTTTCACACATTGTGTGCCTAGAAGGGTTTGTGCTTGTTTTATACATTTGAGCTTTAAGTCATATGAGAATGAAAGACATTACAAATTTTAAAATTACAGTAACACCCGCGGCGACGGTACTGAAAGCCGTTTCCTTACAGCCTTGAGTTGCTGTCTGGCGTCCTCTCTTCAGCATGAGGCACTCCCTCAAGCCTTTCTTGTAAAGCAGGTCTAGTGGTAAGGAACTCCCTCAGCTTTGCTTATCAATAAATATATCGATTTCTCCATCATTTCTAAGATAGCTTTGCCAAATATATTATTCTTGAAAATTTTTTTTCTTTCAGCACTTTAAATATACCTTCCCACTGCCTTCTGGCCTCTGTGGGTTTTTTTAAGAATTTTAAAAAAATTTCTCTCCCCTTCCCCATCCCCCTTCCCAGTTGTCTGCTCTCTGTGTCCATTTGCTGTGTATTCGTCTGTGTCCACTTGTATTCTTGTCAGTGACACCCGGAATCTGTGTCTCTTTTTGTTGCATCATCTTGCTGTGTCAGCTCTCCGTATGTGCAGCATCACTCCTGGGCAGGCTGCACTTTTTTTGCACAGGGTGGCTCTCTTTACAGGGTGCACTCCTTGCACATGGGGTTCCCCTACGCAGGGGACACCCCTGCATGGCACGGCACTCCTTGCGCCCATCAGCACTGCGCGTGGGCCAGCTCACCACACAGGTCAGGAGGCCCTGAGTTTGAACCTTGGATCTCCCATGTAGTAGGCAGATGCTCCATCAGTTGAGCCAAATCCACTTCCCCCTCCATGGTTTTGAATGAGAAATAGGATGTTAGTCTTACTAAGGGTTCCTTGATGAGATGCATCCTTCAAAGATTCTGTCTTTGACCTCTTGGCATTCAACAGTTGGATTCTAATGTGTCTCTTTGGATTCATCTTGCCTTTATTGAGCTTCTTGGATTTGTATATTCATATCTTTTATCAGATCTGGAAGTTTTGAGCCATTATTTCTTCAAATATTTTGTCTTCCACTTTATCGCTCCTCCTTCTGGGACTCCTACAAGCATATTTTGGTATGCTTGATGGTGTCCAACAGGTTACTCAGGCTCCATTCTTTCTTTTTTCTTTTTCTTTTCTTTCTGCTCCTCATACTGGACAATTTCAATTGTCTTATCTTCAAGTTCACTGATCCTTTCTTCTGCTTCCTTCAACCTGCTGTTGAACCACTCTACTCAATTTTTCATTTCAGTTATTGTACTTTCCAGCTCCAAAATTTCCATTTATCTCTTCTTCATAATTTCTATATCATTATA
Organism: Dasypus novemcinctus; assembly: GCF_030445035.2. NCBI lineage: Eukaryota > Metazoa > Chordata > Mammalia > Cingulata > Dasypodidae > Dasypus > Dasypus novemcinctus. The sequence goes on from NC_080676.1 coordinate 168,059,278, forward strand.
GAAATTCTTTCTTTGTTCATATATTGATTTCCTTATTTCCTTTAGTTCTTTGTCCATGTTTTCTTTTAGTGAATTAATCTTATTTAAGAGAGCTAGTCTACGATCTTCGATTAGAAATTCCAGGGACTAAGTTTCCTCCAGAAGAGTTTCCATCAAACTCTTTTCTTCCTGTGACTGGGCCATACTTTCCTGTCTGTGCATGTTTTGTAATATTTTTTTGTTAAGAACTGGTTATTCTGAGTATTATGTTCTGAAACATGCTGCAACATGGAAGAGCCTTGAAAAAATATGTTCAGTGAAATAAGACACATAGAACAGATAAATGATGTCACTTATCAGAGATGTTTAGAAATAGCAAATTCACAGAGAGAGAAATTTATCAGAAGGTGGGGGGAGGGGAATGTACGTTTGGCAGCTATGAAGTATTTGTGAATAATTTTTAATGAAATGTTTCTCTGTGTATATGTCCTACCTGAGTGTGTGCTGCCTTGGATGCTCATGCACACCATGGCCTTGAAAGGGGGTGTTCTGGAGAGAGAGGTGGGCGAGGCGGGCACCCTGAAGAGGGAGGAGACACGAGACCTCTGCAGTCTGGCGTGGGAGCCTCCCCGTAAAGCCCTCTGACCACTTCCCACACCTACGGGGTTCAGCCCCAAGACCTCTTGATGGCCTGTGTCTCAGTGTGGCTTCACCTAAGAGCTCATCCTGTGCACGAGTTAGCTATTGCTACATAACAAAGCTCCCCAAAAGTCAGCAGCTTAAAATAATAAACATTTGTTATTTTTACAGTTTCTGTGGGTCAGGGGTTTGGTTGCAGCTTAGCTGTGTGTTTCTGGCTCAGAGTCTCTCCTGGGGCTGTCAGCCGGGTGTGATCAGGAGCTGCCACCATCTGAAAGCTAGATTGGAGTGGTGGGTCTGCTGAAACACTCTTCATTCTTCTGCAGGTATCTGAGCACCATTTGTTGAAAAGACTGACATTTCCCCCAACAAATTGTCTTGTCGCTCTTATCAAAAGCAACTTTCCATAAATGCATGGGTTGTTTTTCCTGGATTCTCAATTCTAATCCATTGATCTATATGTCTATCTTTAAGCCAGTACCATACAGTCTTGGTTACTGTGGCTTTATAGTAAGATTTAAAATCAGGAAGTGTGAGGCTTCCAATTCTGAAGACTTGGAAGACTTTGAAGACTTACCCATTGTGGGTCTCTCACATTTCCTTGTGAATTTTAGGTTCAGCTTGTAAATTTTTGCAGATTTTGATAGATAATGCACTGAATCTATGGGTCAATTTAGGGAGTATTACCATTTTAACAATATTTGGCCTCCCGATCCATGAACACAAGATATCTTTTCATTTATTTAGGTCTTTTTCATTTCACTCAACAGGGTTTCATAGTTTTCTATAAACACCCCAATCACCTTGCAAGGCTTTTGAAGGTTCCCAAGAATTAAATCTCAGAAGGAGATACCCTGCACAAAAGCATGAGGGGCACAGAGGAGCAGGGTACATACTACCCCTTCTATGTCAATGCATTTATCTCCTTAAGAATGTCTCCCCCAGAGCAAATAAGTATTACATATTCCTTAAACATTTGGTAGATTTCACCATCAAAAAATAAGTGGAAGAAATGTAATACACTTGAGATGCTCCAGAAATAATTTCTAGTTCAATCTGGGGCCTGGTAAGATCCAGCCAAAACCTATTCTTTAAAGAAAATTCAATAAAATTAATAAATCTATATCCAGATTTATCAGGGGAAAAGAGAAAGAAGACACAAATTACCACTATCAAGAATAAGAGAGGGGAGCACCACAGATCCTACCCACACTGAAAGCATAATAAGGGATTATATGTAACAATCTTGTGCCATTAAATTTGACAAATTAGATGATATGGACAAAGTCCTTAAAAGATACTAACTGCTAAAGGTTGCTCAAGAAGACATGGATCCTTTAAATATTTAACCTTCAATCAATTACAGAAATTGGATTTATAGAGGGAGAAAAACTTGCCACAAAAAAAATTTTAAGTTTATTTGTTTTCAATGGTGAAATCTACCAAATGTTTAAGGAACATGTAATACCAACCCTACACAGGCTCTTATAGATAACTGAAAAGGATGGAATACTTACAAATGCATTCTTTGAGTCTTTGGTATTACTCTGATACCAAAAAGAGAAAATTACATTACAAGAAAATTGCAGACCAATATCCCTAATAGACACTGAAAAACCTAAATGAATTTTTAACAAATTCAATCCAAAAATACAACAAAGGACGATACATCATGACTAAGTGAGGTTATTCTCAGGAATTCAAGGTTAACATTCAAAAAAAGTCAATTGATATAATTTACCATATTAAAAGATAACAAGTGAAAGCCAAATGCACATCTCAACAGATGCAGAAAAAGCATTTGACAAAATCTAACATCCACTCATATAAGTCTAAGCAAACTAGGAATTAAAGAAGACCCCTAGACCTAATGAAGGGCACTTACGAAAGGCTTAGCCAACATCATACCAAATGGGGACAGACAGAATGATTTCTCCCTAAGATCAGGAAAAGATAAGGATGTCCACTGCCACCACATCTATTCAACATTGTTCTAGATGTTCTAGCCAATGCAATAAGACAGAAAAAGAAAGAAAAGATATACGGATTAGAAATGAAAGAGAAACTCTGTCTTCTTTCACAAATAACATGATCATCTACATAGAAGATCCTAAGGAATCTACAAATAAAGCTATTAGAGCTAACTTAAAGTTTAGTAGGGTCATAGAATACAAGGTCAACATACAAAAATCAACTGTATTACAATACACTAGTGTGGTGGATTTGAGCTATATATACCAGAAAACCACGTTCTTAGTTTCAATCCATTCCTGTGTGTGAACCCACTGTAGGCAGGACCTTCGGATGAGGTCATGTCAGTTAAGGTGTGGCCCAGCTGAAAGGATGGGTCTTAATCCTATTACCAGAGGCCTTATAGAGAAGGCAAGAGAGAGAGGAGCCATGGGGAGCAGCCAGAAGCTGGACACCGACAGACCCCAGAAGAGAAAGGAGAAGATGATGCCACGTCCATTGCTACGTGTCAGAAAAGGAACCCCAAAGATTTCCAGCCAACCAGAAGACACTGGCCCCGGCAGGAAGCAAGCCTTCTAGCCTCTGAAACCACAAGCCAATAAATTCCTGTTGTTGAGCCAACCCATTGTATGATATTTGTTTTAGCAGCTAGACTACTAAAACAGTTTTTGGTACCAAGAGTGGGGTGCTACGTTCACACATAACTACAAGTGTGGAAAGAGATTTGGGTTTGGGTAATGGGTAGAGGCCATAAGAGTAGAAAGGCTCAAAAATGAGCGAGATCTTTAGAGAAAGTTTGTTTCATCTTAGAGAAAACGTAATTCACCATGAACAGAATGTCAGTAGAAGTATGGTAGGTATTTCTGGTGACACCTTAAAAAGGAAATGATGAATGCATTATTGGAAACTGGAGGGAAGGAAAATCTTTTTTTAAAGTGACAGAGAACTTGGCAAAATTGAGTTCTAATATTGGATCGAAGGCAAAACTTAAGAGTGATGAACGTGGATATGTAGCTGAGGTCGTGACTGAAAAGTTCTCAGGTCAAGAGAACAGGCCCACCCACAGGTATGGAGAGGGCAGGTCAGCCCTGAGCTCAAGGGTGCAGGCCTTGCACCCACTGTTAGAATTCTTAGCAAGGGTGCTGCCCCCAATGTTCAGAGATGGAGGGGCCTGCACCCAGCATGCGCAGCGAGCCCGCCCTTCCCAATGCTGAGGGATCGTGAGGCATTCACCCAGCGCTCAGGGAGAGCACAGCCACTGCACAGGCCCTGGAAGAGGTGGGCCTGCGCCTTCATCAGGCCCAGAGGACAAAACGTTGATCCAGCAAACGACTCACAGAATCTGAGATCTAATGGAGTTTGCCCGACTGGGTTTCAGACATGTTGGAGACCCATGACCCCTGTTTTCCTTCCAATTTCTCCTTTCTGAAATAAGAATGTTCTGGAATGTCCCACCATTGTATATAGGAAGCAGATAACTTGTTTTCTAGACTTCATAGGCCCATGAGACAGAGAAATTTTGCCCCAGAATAAATCACGCCCATAACTGATTTGACGAGACTGGCTTGGGCGTCGTTCAAAAATGGCCTATGGCTTTGGGATGTTATGATGGAGTGAATGTATTTTGCATATGAGAAGGACATATCTTTTTGGGATCCAGACGGTAGACTGTAACGGCTGGGAGTTATATACCTAAGAAAAATGTGTTCAAAATAGTTTTGTTTTTCTACGCTCTTCAAGTACCATGAAATGAGATGACTTAAACGATGGGAATTTATTAGCTTGCAGTTTTGAAGCTAAAAGAAAGTCCAAATTGAAGCATCATAAAGATGATTAGAATTGGAAGATCAGGGCACAGGAAAATAATGCATTTCTGTTACTTAGAATGGTGATAGCAATACCTTCTTCTTAGAAGTTGAATTTTTTAAATTTATTTATACATTTTATAAAGAATAAAGTTATTGAAGGAAAAAAAAAAAAAAAAAAAAAAAAAAAAAAAAAAAAGATGATGCCTTCTCCCTGAAGAATGTAGTGTTCTAGGGCTGATTGCCGGTGAGCCTTGGTTCTGTCACATGGTGTATTAGCCAAAGGGGTGCTGATGCAAAGTACCAAAAATCTGTTAGGTTTTATGTAGGGTATTTATTTGGGGTAGGAGTTTACAGGTACCAGACCCTAAAGCATAAGTTACTTCCCTCACCAAAGTCTGTTGCCACATGTAGAAGCAAGACGGCTGCCAGTCTCCATGAGGGTTCAGGCTTCCTCTTCCGGCTTCATGGTCCCGGCTTCTTCTAATATCAGCTGTAGGCTGGAATAAGTCTTGTTTCTCTCCTGGGGCTCAGCTGCACGTCTCTCCACAAGGCCGGTCTCTCTTACCAGGGCCTCTGCTGTGTCTCATGGAGGTTTCTCTCTTTCATGTACCTGCTTCTCTGTGTGTTTACTTCCTGGGGCTCCAATGTCAAAACTCTCTTCTCTTCCATGTAGTTTTCTTTGAGTTTCACCCATCCTACTGGCATGGCCCAATCAAAGCCCTAATCAGTACACAGACCAGTTTACAAACATAATCCAGTATCTACTTTTGGAATTCACAAACAATGCCAAACTGCTACACTTGCCAAGGCATGTGGCTGCATCCCCCAGTCTTTCCTTCCTTCCTGGGCCCTGTCAATGCCCAGCCTCTTACTTCCTGTGGCTCTCGCTCTTGCTTGCTCACTCTTTCGCTCTCTCTGGCTCTCTCACATGCACTCTCTCTCTGCTCTCCCTTGCTCACTCTATCACTTTCTCTCACTCTCTTTCTTGCTCTCTCTCTTGCTCTCGCTTTCTCTCACTTTTGCTCACTCTCACTCTCTCTCTTGCTCTCTCTCTCTCACTCTCCTTTCTGAATTAATTCCATTTTTAAAGGACTCCAGTCACAGGGTTAAGATTCATCTGACTGGGATGGCCACACACCTGAACTGAAGTCACCTCATCCAAAGGTTCCACTTACAACCGTTCTTACACACAGGAGTGGATTAGATTGAAAAACATGCTTCTCTGGGGCACACTCAGCTTCAAACCACCACACTCCACCCTCTGGGCCCCCGAAAGACATGTTCTTTCCATATGCAAAATACATTCATTTCATCACAATATCCCAAAAGCCTTAAGTCTCAGAAACAAAGTCTCACTAAAACCAGTTACAGATGTGGCCTGTCCTGGGGCTCAGTGCCCTCTGTGGACCCGTGAAACCTAGAGAACAAGTTATCTGCTTCCAATACAAAATGTAGGGACAGGCGTAGGATAAACATTCCGATAAGAAGAAATTAGGAGGGAAACAGGGGTCACGGGTCCCAAACAATTTTATACCCTTCAGGGCAAAACCCATTAGATTTCAGGGTCTGAGAGTCCCCTGTGGAAGGACGTCTCCTCCCACCCAGGGGAGAAGCAGCGGCACCCAGTCCAAGCACTTCCTCTGTACCAGGCTCTCCCAGTCCTGGAGAAGGCCCCACCCTCCCGGGAAGGTGGCCACGCCTCCCAGCCCTGGTGAAGGCTCCACCCTCCAGGACAGGTGGCCACGCCTCCCAGCCCTGGTGAAGGCTCCACCCTCCAGGACAGGTGGCCACACCTCCCCAGCCCTGGTGAAGGCTCCACCCTCCAGGACAGGTGGCCACGCCTCCCCAGCCCTGGTGAAGGCCCCGCCCTCCAGGACAGGTGGCCACGCCTCCCAGCCCTGGAGAAGGCCCCGCCCTTCCGGGAAGGTGGCCACGCCTCCCAGCCCTGGTGAAGGCCCCGCCCTCCCGGGAAGGTGGCCACACCTCCCCAGCCCTGGTGAAGGCCCCGCCCTCCCGGGAAGGTGGCCGCGCCTCCCCAGCCCTGGTGAAGGCCCCGCCCTCCCGGGAAGGTGGCCACGCCTCCCCAGCCCTGGTGAAGGCTCCGCCCTCCCGGGAAGGTGGCCACACCTCCCAGCCCTGGTGAAGGCCCCGCCCTCCTGGAAGGTGGTCACACCTCCCAGCCCTGGTGAAGGCTCCGCCCTCCTGGGAAGGTGGCCACGCCTCCCCAGCCCTGGTGAAGGCTCCGCCCTCCCGGGAAGGTGGCCACGCCTCCCAGCCCTGGTGAAGGCCCCGCCCTCCTGGGAAGGTGGCCACGCCTCCCCAGCCCTGGTGAAGGCTCCGCCCTCCTGGGAAGGTGGCCACGCCTCCCCAGCCCTGGTGAAGGCTCCGCCCTCCCGGGAAGGTGGCCAGGCTCTCCCTGTGCCCAGGGCAGACTCCAGTCTCCCGAGCACCGGCTGCAGCGCTCTTCCTGGACAGCGGGGTGGAAGCCCACCCTCTCCACGCTGTCAGGGCAGGCTCCTCTCCCCGCCCACACTCTTAGCCTGAGAAGATGTTCTCAGTCCAGGCTCACATTCTGGGCTCTGCCCTTGAGGCCATTTTTCCCTCTGTCTGTCCTTCCTCTGTCCCTTTTAGTCCAGGCTGGCAGTGGTTCCATTTGCACAAATAATGCAAAACCTTGTCTGCCTCGCCTGGAGGGACCCCAGCCATCAGACCCAGCGCCTTCCACAGGCCCTTCCTGCGCAACTGCCCTTCCAGCCCCACTTCCCCTGAAAGAGCGCCTGCTTCCATGCTCAGGTAAATCCTCGCAGGCGCTCTGTTCTCTGAAGACTCACTTTCCAGAAACTCAGAATCTTCCAGACCACCCGTTTCTGGTTTCTTTGTGCCCAGGCGTTCAGTTCTCAGCTCACCCCTTTCCCCTCAGGTTTCACTATTAGCTGCTAGGAGAAGCCAGGCTGTGCTTCCACATTGGGCTCGGAAATCTCCTCCACTAACAGCCACGCTCATCGCTCTCAAGTCCTGCCTCCAGGCAGCATCAGACTCAATTCCACCAAGTTCTCTGTCACTGTAAAACCAGGCTCTCCTTTCCTCTAGTTTCCAATAACACATTCACCGTTTCCATCTAAGACCTCATCAGAAGGCCCTTCAGCATCCACATTTCTACCAGCAGCCTCTTCAAAGCAAGCCAGGACTCTTCCATCAAGCAGCTCCGAGTTTTTCCAGCCTCTACCCAGTTCCGAAGCTATTTCCACAATTCTGATATTTGCAAAGCAGCACCCCACTCTCCTGGTACCAAAATCTACTTTAATTTCCCAGACTGCTGAAGAAAATACCATGAAATGGGGCCACTTAAACACTGGGAATTTATTAGGTAATGGTTTTGAGGCAAAAGAAAGTCCAAACCAAGGTGTCATCTGGGTGATGCTTTCTCCCTGCAGACTCTGGCACCCTGGGCTGCTGCCAGCGTCCTTGTCCTTGATTCATCACACAGTGTATTAGCCAAAGAGGTGCTGATGCAAAATACCAGACTGGTTGGTTTTATAAAAGGTATTTATTTGGGGTAGGAGCTTATGGATACCAGCCCATAAAGCATAAGTTACTTCCCTCTCCAAAGTCTATTTGGAGCAAGATGGCTGCTGACGTCTGTGAGGGTTCAGGCTTCCTGGGTTCCTGCGTTCCTGGGACTTGCTTTTCTCTGGGTTCAAGGTTCCTTTCTTCCTGGGGCTGGCTTCTCTTTCCTCTGTGAGCTTAATTCCCGGGTCTTCAGCGTCAAGCTCTAACATCAGAAATCCCCGCATCAAAAGCTCCAACTCTGTCCTTTGCCATGCCTGCCCTCCTCATAGCTCAGTCATGCCCAGGTACAGAACAGATTACAAACATAATCCAGTATTTCTTTTTGGAATTCATCAATTATATCAAACTGCTACACACAGCAAGACACATGGTAGCCTCTCTGGCCTCTGCCTTCTCTTCCGCGTTCCCTTGATGTCCAGCTTTTTACTTCCTGTGGCTTTTTCTCTCTTTCTGCCTGAATTTCGTTCCATTTATAAAGGACTCCAGTCACAGGGTTAAGATTCATCTGCCTGGGCTGGACACACCTGAACTGAAGCAATCACTGGGGAAATGCACATTTAAAGCACGATGTCAGACCCCCCCCCCCTTAGAACGGCTGAAATTAGGAAGATGGAGCATTCCAAGTGTCGCAGGGATGAGAGGACCCAGGCCTTTCCTAACTGCGGGTTCTCTCCTAATATTAAAGCAGAAAATGAAGCTGCCCTTTTCAAACGCTGACCTGGTGCGGCTGAGCCGCCCGCTCCGCGCTGGAGGGAGCCGGAAGCCGGGCTCTCCCGGGCACTGACCAGAGCCGGTCTGTCGGACGCGGCTCCGCTCCCCTGGGGCGCCCGTGTGGAGCAGGTAAGGGGTGGACATGGCCTGTGGCCATGGCCCCCACTAAGACGCCCTCCAGGGCAGGGGAGGGGGGTGCGGTCAGGCGCTTCCTGTCCCCCCGGGGCGCCCACCTGGCGCTCGGAGGTCCCTGCTGTCCCCGGCCGCGGTCCCTGCTGTCCCGGGCACTCCGCGCAGCGCCCGCCCCCCGAGGCCCCACCCAGCCACCCCAGCTCCGCCGGCAGGCCACACACCCAGCCCTCCCCGGGGCCACCAAGCACTTCCAAGGAGACGGGCCACCTCAGATGGACCCCAAAGAACCCCGGATTGCGGGGCCGTGGCAGGAACGAGCCTGTCTGATCCCAGCCCTGCGGGAGCCCGCGTCTTAGAAGCCCAGGAGAGACCAAGGCTCCAGGTGCGCAGCAGGTGCGTGGGTTCCGCCCAGCCTGTCTCCCTGGGAACCTGGGACGGTGACAGGCCTGGGAAGAGGGGCACGGGCCGCCCGTGGACCCCGTGGCCGGCGCCCACACACGTCCCGCGCAGGGAACGGGAAGGGGACGCTGGCGACCCCCGCGGTCCCCAGGAACCCGCGCGCTGGTGCCGCAGGCGCGAAGTCACCGCCCTGGCAGCAGTGCCTGGGGGCAGCGTCCTCCTCCCAGGACGCCCGCTTCCACGGCGCGGGGGGCACGGCGGGGCAGGCGGGGCAGGCGGGGCAGGCGGGCCCCGGGGCAGAGCTTGGCCGCCTTCCAAGCCCCCGTCCCGGGAGGCAGAGCGGGATGTTCCTGGACACTCGTCGCCCTCTGTCCACTAACGGCGGGACGACGCGGCGGGTCCGCCGAGCTTCCCAGCCCGGTGAAGGGCCGTCCCGCACCCGGGGCCCGCGCCCGCTGCCCTCCCTCAGCGCGAGCCGCAGGTGGGGGCGCAGGCCCGCGGTATCCTCCCCGCGCACTACCAGCCCCGCGCGCCCTCCCCGCACCGCCTGCCCTTCCCCATGCCCCGCACCGTGCGCCCTCCCGCGTACTGCCAGCCCCGCGCACCCTTCCCGCACCGCGCGCCCTCTCTGCGCCCTCCGCGCGCCCTGCCCGCCCCGCGCGCCCTGCCCGCCCCGCGCGCCCTCCCCGCACCCTTCCCCGTGCCCCTCACATCCTCCTGCGCCCGCCCCGCGCGCCTGCCCGCGCCCCGTACCGTTGATGTAGTAGCTCCTCCGCGCCTTGTCGGCCCCCGGCAGGCTGCTCTCCGAGAAGCACACCTTCTTGGGCCGGACCATCTCCCTGGGCTCCAGCAGCGGCTTGTCGGCCAGGGGGTCGTGCAGGTGGCCGAGCAGCGGGGACAGCTTCCTGTCCAGGCTGCGGCCGGCGCACAGCTCCGGGGTCGCGAGGAAGGCCTTGAAGGGCACCTGGGCGGGGGTCGCGCAGCCCGGGGAGGCGTCGTCGTCGCTGGAGAGGTGGGCGTGCGAGCAGAGCAGGTCCTCCAGGGACGCCTGCCGCTGCGCCGGGGCGTCGGGGACGCCGGTGAACCTGCCGTACTCGGGCACTGGGGCAGAGGGGACAAGGGGCGGTCAGGCAGGGCAGAGGGAGGGGGGTACCCTGTTGGCGTCTCCCACCTGGGCCTGGACCGCTTCCTCCTCGGGGGAGTCAAAGAGAAGGTCACAGATGTGGTGAGGCGGCCGCGGCCCCGCTGACCACACCCCGCTGGCCATGCCCTGCTGGCTGGGGCCCTCTGACCACGGGCCCCTCTGACCACACCCCACTGACCACTGGCCCTGCTGGCTGGGGCCCTCTGACCACGGGCCCCACTGACCACTGGCTCTGCTGGCTGGGGCCCTCTGACCACGGGCCCCTCTGACCACACCCCACTGACCACGGGCCCCACTGACCACTGGCCCTGCTGGCTGGGGCCCTGCTGACCACGGGCCGGCTGACCACACCCCACTGACCACGGGCCCTGCTGGCTGGGGCCCTGCTGACCACGGGCCCCTCTGACCACACCCCACTGACCACACCCCGCTGACCACACCCCGCTGGCCATGCCCTGCTGGCTGGGGCCCTCTGACCACGGGCCCCTCTGACCACACCCCGCTGACCATGGGCCCCGCTGACCACACCCCACTGACCACACCCCACTGACCACACCCCGCTGACCACGCCCTGCTTTCTGCACCCTCCTGTCACAGGCAGCTTGCCCCTGCCAGGCACCCTGTGCCTCCTTTCCTAATACAGTGCAGCCATGCGCTTTTGAATTTTACATAAATGGCATCCGACGCATGCTACTCTGCAACAAGCCTTTTTGCCACAGCATTTTGTTTTTGAGATTTACCCATGTTGAGCCATTTGATAGCTTCCTGGTTCATTTAAGCATTTCTTGGGGTAGACACACACAGACACTGATTTCTCCCTCGTCCTGCTGATGGACATGTGCCTGCTGGCAGAGGCTGCGGTCGGCACCCCGGGTGTACCTCACACCTGGGGCTGGCAGGTGCACGGGCACCTTCCATTCCTCACAGATGGGCCGCGGCAGCCCCACCCACCAGCAGCACCAGTCCCCCTGCGGGTGTCATGTTGCGTTTCGCTGTGTTGACGGCAACTTCCCTCGCCCTGGAGAGGCTGGCTTCCTGTGTGTCACTGGCCTCGGCTTCCTCTCTGTGAATATCCTGCCTCTTCTTCGCCCTTTTATGGGGTTGTTCTCTTAATTATCTGTAGCAGTTCCTTACGCATTCACAGCCCTAATTCCTTCTTGATTAAGTTAAATTATACAGGTCTTCTCCCAGTTGGGGCTGGCTTGTATTTTAACCTTTTTATGGTGGCTTGTCAGCAGGGGTTTTAAATGTTAACATAAATTTACCTGTTCATTTATAGTTTATGAATCTTTTCCTACACCCATAATATGAATTTGTTCTCCTCACAGTAAAGCAAATACGTATTTGAGAAATAAATTATTTTTAAGAGCTGTATCCAAAACTTGTGTTTTTAAAAGCACCTATTCAGGAACCAGCTAATCTGCCCCAGCAGTGTGTTTTCCAAGCAAAGAAAAGTCACCTCTCTGTGCCCAGCCTCCTGGCCGCCCTAACTGCCAGAGCCCGCCCCCGTGGGGGACTCGGGCAGTCTTGGGCCACTGCCCAGGCCATCACAGCCTCCCACTCCCCACCCCCGGAGCAGAGTGGTCAGGCCCAAGGCCACGGCCTCCACCCCTGAGCCGGGCTCCTGACACCAGCTTTGCGCCAGCTGCACCAAGCATTGTGCAAGAATTCACCAAGCAGAGGGCATCAAAACGTCCTCAGATGAGTCCAAGTAGGTGTTTTTTAGGCCACTTTATAATAAAACTGTAAATAAGTAATGAGTTAGGAAATTCTAACCACTTAGCATTAAAAGCATTTTCCTAAATAATTCCCAAATCGGAAACGGACTTTGGCCCAGTGGTTAGGGCGTCCGTCTACCATATGGGAGGTCCGCAGTTCAAACCCCGGGCCTCCTTGACCCGTGTGGAGCTGGCCATGCGCAGTGCTGATGCGCACAAGGAGTGTCGTGCCACGCAAGGGTGTCCCCCGCGTGGGGGAGCCCCACACGCAAGGAGTGCGCCCGTGAGGAAAGCCGCCCAGCGTGAAAAGAAAGAGCAGCCTGCCCAGGAATGGCGCCGCCCACACTTCCCGTGCTGCTGACGACAACAGAAGCGGACAAAGAAACAAGACGCAGCAAATAGACACCAAGAACAGACAACCAGGGGAGGGGGGGAAATTAAATAAATAAATAAATCTTTAAAAAAATAATAATAATAATTCCCAAATCGAAAAAGAAAAATAGAGACAATGATTAAGAAATAATGAATATCAGAACACTAAATATTGACATCAGCACATTCATAACTAAATTTAAGGTGAAATTAATGTTAAATGCTTTATTTTTAAAAACCAAAAAATTAAACATTTAAATCAAGACTTTTTTTAAAAAGCAAGAGTTAGAAAATAAGGAAAAAGTAACAGCACGAACAAATTAATTAGCTAAGAGGTCTGTGGAGAGTCCAATAAGATAGACAAAACTGTGGAAAACTACTTCTAAAAAAGAAAATCAATGAATAAAATTAGAGATGAGAAAAGTGAAAAAAAAAAACAAATAGAAGTTGGGTTTGATTTCCATTCTATATAAAGAGATCATACAACTCAACAATAAAAGAGTAAGCAATCCAATTTAAAAATGGGCAAAGGATTTTAAACAGACATTTCTCCAAAGAAGAAATACAAATGGCCAAAAAGCACATGAAAAAATGTTCCATATCACTAGCTATTAGGGAAATGCAAATTAAAATAACAATGAGATATCATCTAACACCACATAGAATGACCATATTAAAAAAACAGACAACAATTAGTGCTGGAGAGGATGTGGAGAAATAGGAACACCCCTTCACTGCTGGTGGGAGTGTAGAATGGAGCAGCCTCTGTGGAAGACAGTTTGGCAGTTCCTCAGGAAGCGAAGTATGGAATTGCCATATGATCCAGCAATTCCTCTACTAGGAATATATCCAGAAGAACTAAGAACTATGACATGAACAGGCATCTGCACACCAGTGTTCATAGCAGCGTTATTCACAATTACCAAAAGATGGAAACAACCCAGGTGTCCATCCAATGAATGGATAAACAAAATGAGGTATATGCCTATGATGGAATACTATGCTGCAATAAGAAATGAAATTGGGACATATGTGATAACATGGATGAGTCTTGAAGACGTTATACTAAGCAAAGTAAGTCAGACACAAAAGGACAAATATTGCACGGTATCAATATGAACTAAATATACAAATAATAAACACATGGAATTAAAACCTAGAGTATAGGTTATTAAGAGGTAAGAGGAGGGTTGAGAAGAACTACTGATGTTTAATGTATGTAGAAGTTTTAATTAACTTGACAGTACAAGTGTGGAGATGGATAGAGTTGATGGTAACACATTATAGTGACTAGCAAATGGTTTATAAATGGGATTGTGACTGAAAAAGGTAGTCTGGGGAGGTAAATGTCTATAGAAAGAAAGCAAAAGAATAATCTAGGGACTGAATAACACAGTGAACCCAGAGGCGGTTGAGAATTGTGGTTAAGGGTACAAATGCAAGAGAGTCCTTCTGTGGGCTAGAGCAGATGTACGTCACTATTGCAGGTGATGGGAATATGGAGAAACATGGGAAAACGACAATTAGTGTGCCCTGTAGACTGTGGTTAACAGCAATACTATAATATTCTTAAATCAGTGCCAAAGCTCTACTGTGTTGATAATGGAAGTGTATGAAAAAATTGTGCCAAATGTATGCTTTGGACCATGACTGGTGATAGCATCTGATGATACCATCTAATAATCTGTAATAAATGTTCCGCTATGGTGTGGAGGTGTATGGGAAATCTACAAATCTGTGTGATTGTTTTACAAGTTCACAACATCTGTACTAAACATATGTTTTTTAAAAACTGTGGGGTGGGGGAAAAATATAACAAATATAAGATAAGGACTATAGCTAGTAGTAATATTTTGACGATGTTCTTGCATAGTTTTGTAACAAATGTTTCCCAACAATGCAAAGTGTTGGTTGAGGGGTAATGTATGAGACCCCTGTGTGATGTTAGGTATGTTTATTTTGTAAGTTCACAATCTTTACTATATACTTATTACTTATGCACATTCATGTATGAATGATATACTTCAATAAAAAAGAAATAAAAAATAAGATATTTTTTATTACAAAAGAATATATGTGCAATTATATATTAATAATTTTTAAAATGCAATAAAAAGCAAAGGTTTTCTGGAAAAGTTATTTTTAAATGACTCAACTAAGAAATGGAAACCCTAAACAGACCAGTAAGCAGAAAAGGAAAATCTAAAAGTTGAAATATTTATCCACCGAGAGCCGCAGGCCTGGAGGGTTGGCCTTTCAAATTCCAACTACGCCATATAAACAAGGTTGGAACATTGAAATAAATTAAAAGATGTTCAATTAAGGTCATAAAATTATCATAAACTTGCTATCAAATCCCCAGAAAGAAAACCATAGTGCAGACTCACGCTGGAATAGGGTGAGGGTCCCTGGGCGAAACCCCATCCCACCCAACGCAAGAGCTGCCCAGAGCACGGCCCCAGGGCAGATCCCAGGGTGCAGTGAGAGACCTCGGCCAAAGGACGGGTCCTCCCCAAGAGGCCAGCAGAGGCCGGGAGCCCGGAGGGGGCTCTGAGGGTTCCAAATGGCAGAGGTAAAGACAACAACGAGCAGTCTCTACGCTGCTGACTCCTTTTAACAAGCAGTAACATTTGCAAAGACATGTGGAGACTTTGAAAACATAAGAGAATGAATTTTAAAACTTATTGGAATAGGGAAGCAAATATGGCTCAAGTGATAGAGCTTCCGCCTACCGAATGGGAGGACCTGGGTTCGATCCCTGGGGCCTCCTGGTGGAAAAGAAGAAAGTGTGCCCGCACGAGTGCCCACAAGATGAGCCAGTGCCCACTCGAGTGCCCGCATGGCGAGCCAGTGCCCACGTGAATGCCGCGTGGTGAGCCAGTGCCCGCGTGAGTGCCGCGTGGTGAGCCAGTGCCCATGTGAATGCTGCATGGTGAGCCAGTGCCCCACGCAAATGAGTCATGCAGCAAGATGATGACACAACAAAAGAGAGACGAAGGGGAGAGTCAAGCTGAAGCGCAGCAGAAACCAGGGACTGAGGTGGAGCAATTGACAAGGAACCTCTCTCCCCATCAGAGGTCCCCAGGATCAAATCCCAGTGAATCCTAGAGGAGAGAAAATGAGAAAAGACAACACAGACAGCAAAAACAGCAGGGCAGGAGGAGGGAAAGGGGGGGAATAAATAAATAAGTCTTTAAAAAATGTATTGGAATACAGGAGAGCTTAGCAAGGTGGCTGGATGCAGGATGAATATTTACAAATCAGCAGCTCTCCTGCAGATCAACCTTGATCCCTCTGAAAACCTAATGGAGGGAAGTGGACTTGGCCCAACGGATTGAGCATCTGCCTGCCTCGTGGGAGGTCCAGTGTTCAAACCCAGGACCTCCCTGACCCGTGTGGAGCTGGCCCACGCACAGTGCTGATGCGTGCAAGGAGTGCCTTGCCACACAGGGGTGCCACCTGTGTAGGGGAGCCCCACACGCAAGGAGTGCGCCCCGTAAGGAGAGCCACCCAGTGTGAAAAAAGTGCATGCAGCCTGCCCAAGAATGGTGCCGCACACATGGAGAGCTGACGCAGCAAGATGACACAACAAAAAGAGACACAGGTGGCAGACTTGGCCCAGTGGTTCGGGCGTCCGTCTACCACATGGGAGGTCCGCGGTTCAAACCCCGGGCCTCCTTGACCCGTGTGGAGCTGGCCCATGCACAGTGCTGATGCGTGCAAGGAGGGCCATGCCACGCAGGGGTGTCCCCCGCGTAGGGGAGCCCCACGCTCAAGGAGTGCACCCGTAAGGAGAGCCGCCCAGCGTGAAAGAAAGCGCAGCCTGCCCAGGAATGGCGCCGCACACATGGAGAGCTGACATAGCAAGATGACGCAACAAAAAGAAACACAGATTCCCATGCCACTGACAACAACAGAAGTGGACAAAGAAGATGCAACAAATGGACACAGAGAACAGACAACCGGGGTGGGGGGGGGAGAAGGGGAGATAAATAAATAAATAAATAAATCTTAAGGAAAAAAAAAGAGACACAGATTCCTGGTGCCGCTGATAAGGATAGAAGTAGACACAGAGGAACACACAGCGAATGGACAAAGAGAGCAGGCAACTGGGGGGGCTGGGGAAGGGGAGAGAAATAAATAAAAAATAAATCTTTTTAAAAAATGGAAAAGGCAAACTAATTCTGTAATTTCAGGAAATCACACAAAATGCTCAAAGAATAAACTTGTTGGTAAATGTGACTGATTTCTGTGTGAGAGAGCTGAAGAGGCTTGAAGAAACTGGGAGCCAAATAGCTGAGCGTAGCTTCACTGACTGCCTCAGCTTTTGAGTATTTGGGGGAAAAAGTGGATAAGAAGATCGTAGAAATATGTTTTTTTTTAAAAAGTAGGAAAAGAGCATCTGCCTTCTCAACCAATATTCTACTTTTAGAAAAGCATGGTTTAAGGAAATACACTGAATATTTTTAAAATTTCTATCAGTTTTTCACCTCAAGGTAACAAAGAGCTTTGATTTCAGCTGAGGGGAGAAGAGTGTGTTAGACTGTGGCACATCCAGCTCGGGACACTTAGACTTTAGCCTGAGAGCGAGGCAGGTAAGTCCTGTCCTGATGTCACAGTGGTGGGCAGAGGACAGGCCAAGCACCTAAGTTCACCAACGGCTCCACTTTCGAGACCCTGCGCCAGGCTGGCAGGGGCCCGGGGGTCAGCGGCCAAGCTCCTGCCCCGCCAGCCCCCGTGGCCCCAACTCTCGGGGGCATTGGGGCACGTCTGGACCCCTGCCCCGGCGAGGCTCACCACTCCGAGCAGAGCAATCCAGAACGCGACATGAGCCCCGGGCACGTTGCCACCTCCTGCGCACTGCCACCGCGCCACCGAGCCAGAGAAGCAGCGGTGGGGGCGCAGGGGGCGTCCGCAGAGCCCTGGGTCCTCAGATGACTGGCCTCTCCTGCCCCTGGCCGGCCGGGCCCCGGGGTGGGGTCTGGTGAGATGTGGGCTTGCTGCGGTGGCCCCTGAGCACCCCGGGCTGCGGACACGGGGTGCATCTGGCTGTATGTCCTCCCTGGGGGGCAGGGCCTCCGGGGCCTCCGGACGCAGGGGCGGCCGGCTGACCCCAAAGGGCCTGCTGCTCCTCGCACGGCCTGCTGAGGGCCGGCCACGGGGCTGCCTGGCCACGGCCCCCACGGCAAGCTGGCCCCTGCCCGGCTCGGCAGCAGGGAGGACGCTGCCTTCCCAGCCCGGGGGGTGCAGGGGCGGGGGCGGGGGCAGGGGCAGGGGTGGGGGCAGGGGCGGGGGCAGGTCCAGGCGGGCCCGCGCCGCCCTGGAGGGAGGACCACTGCAGGACGGGGCCGACTTGCGAGGCGTTAAAACCGCGCGTGGCTCTCTGGCGCCCACGTCACACCGCGTCCTTGCGGGAGCTCCAGGCTGCGGCCTGATCCATCAGAAACACCCTTGGGGGCCATAGAACAGCCGCGGCAGGCCGAGCCCGAGGAGACGGTGAGCGGAAGGGCCGCGCAGGTGCCAGACCCCGGACACGGCCAGAGGCCGCGGGCCAGGCCCGGGAACCCCAGCCGCTCGGCCTCTGGGGGTGACCAGGGACCGAGGGAGGGCCTGGCCTGGGCACGCGGCTGCCAGGCACCTCGTCTTGGCCAGGGTCTCGGGGCTCACGGGACCCCGCCCCGCGCTCCTCCGGGTACCTCCACTCCGGGGTCCCCAGCACCTGGCAACCGCAGGCCTCTCCCGCAAGCTCAGGGAGGGGCACCTCTGCAGGCCCGGCCTGGTTCCAGGGCCCAGCGGCCGCAAGGGGGGGACAGTGGACCCTGCGGTGGGCAAGCAGCCAGCCTGGCCGCGGGCCGTGCACGCTCACAGGTGCATGGCTGTGACGAGGGGGCCGGCGAGGGGCACCCCAGGAAAGGCTGAGGCGGGCGTGCGAGCAGCCGGCCCTCGGCAGCGCTTGGGGCTCCGGCCCACTGCCCACCCCCCGAGGCCACGTCCCGAACCACGCTTTCCACGCACAGAGATTCTTTCGCAGAACCTTCAAAACAGGCCAACCGCTTTGCACAAAGTGGCTCCAGCCTGCTTTGCCCGTAGAGCTGGAGGACGCGGCGGTCAATGGAGCCCCGGGCGGCCACGCGCCCACTCCACACTTCTGGAAGCCCCCGTGGCCGGCGCACCTCTGGGTGGGTGCTGGGCCCACCCCCCGGCTCCCGCCGGCCAGTGGAGGGCGGGTGAGGCCACAGGGCCTCAGGGTGGGCCCGGCGGCCTCGCTGCCCCTCGCTGCCCACTGGAGGGCGGCACCCGCAACCCGGCCCCGGTGGCTGAGGAGCTGGGGCCGGGGGGACCCTCCCCACGCGCAGCCCGGCCCTTACCTCCGCCTCCAGGGGAGCCGTCCTCGGGGTAGGCGGGGGGCCTGGGACAGAGGAGGTCGCGGGCGCCGTGGCGGCCCTCGTGGCAGCCCTCGTGGCAGCTCTCGCTGAGCAGGCGCTTCAGCATCTGGTTCTCCTTGAGGAGGCGCACCTGCTTCTTGAGGTCGGCGTTCTCGCTCATGAGCCTGCTCATTAGCTCGCCCCCCTCCGCCATGGCCACGCCGCCTGCTCGCACGCGGGCCCGCGGCCCCCGCAGGTGGAAACCCAGGCCCCGCGGACTCCCCGCCAACAGCCCGAGACCACCGCGTTCCATGGCCGCCCGCCTTCCGCAGCCTTGTGATGTCGCCGCCCTTAAAGGGACGGCGCCTCCCGCCTTCGGCTCCCTGGACGCGCCCTGATGGGCGGGGAGCGGCGCCACTGAGCACGAAGGGGAGCGGGCAGGGGGCAGGGTCGCGGTGTAGTGGGTGCTGCAGGAGGCCCATGGAGGGGCTGGGGAGCAAACCTGCTGGAGGGGAGGGCCGGCCACGCCGACGGCCAGGGCCACGAGGCAGGAGCATGCCTGGCGCAGCCCGGGAGCCGCCGCAGCAGCGCAGCTGGAGGGGAAGCAGGGCGGGGGGGCCCCAAAGCCCGCTGCCCTTCCTGCTGGCAGGGGTGCCAGTACAGGAGCCGTAGGCACCCCAAGGGCCCTGGGGCGGGGGACTGGTGCACAGATGCGAACCTGGGCGGCTTGGGAACAGCCTACGGGGGAGGCAGAGGGGCGGGGGGCACAGGCGCCAGGCAGCCCACGCAGCCTCGGTGGCCCTGGCACTTGCAGCAGGGCTGCGCTGGCCGGGCCACTGCACGGGGCCACGGGGAGGATGCGGCAGCTCCAGCCGCTGAGCGGCCGCAGGGGCTGCTGCTGAGCCGCCTGCGGGCCACACGCTGCACTGGGCAGCGTCCTGCCTCGAAGAGCCTGGCAGGACACCCCCGTGTCCACCACCAGGACCACACACGCTGAGAATCGCTGGGGCCCAGACCACTGCTGGACCTGATGGAAGACCCTTCCCGACAAGTGGACAGGGGCTCGTGGTGACTGGTCCCCAGACCGGGGCCCGCCGCACCCCTCCAGGGCCAGCCGACACCAAGACCCCGATGTCCTGCCGGCCCCCTGCCTGTCCACTCTTCAATGACCGGGGTTGGGTTGGAATCTGTGATGTTACTTACTATTAATTTGTCCAGTCTTTTGTTCCTCTTCTCGCTTCCTTCTTTTAGTTTATCTCCTTTCTTAGTTTATTAGCTATATCTCTATTTTTCAGTGGTTACTGCAGGGTTGACAACAGACATCCTTAACTTTTTGCAGTCTACCTGTTTCAGTTTCCTTGGCTGTTCTAGCAAATAACACGAAATGGGTTGGCTTAGGGATTTTATTAGCTTGTAATTTAAGCCTAGATAAAGGTCCAAATCAAGATGATATCAGGGCGATGTTTTCTTCCACAGATTGCCCCTGGTGCTGGCTGCGGCCGCCCTCAGCCCTGGCTCCTGCCACGTGGACGTGCCCGTGGGGCTCTCAGGCCTCACCCTTCTCTCCTGGGTTCCGTTGACCTTCGGCTCCTGCTTCCTGCATTTCTGTCTGGAGTCCATTCTCTTCTAAGGGGCTCCAGAGGGAAGCAGATTTGGCCCAATGGGTAGAGCATCCACCTACCACACGGGAGGTCCATGGTTCAAACCCCGGGCCTCCTTGACCCATGTGGAGCTGGCCCATGAGCAGTGCTCATGCGCGCAAGGAGTGCTGTGCCACGCAGGGGTGTCCCCCTAGTAGAAGAGACCCACGCACAAGGAGTGCACCTCATAAGGAGAGCCGCCCAGCGCAAAAATAAGTGCAGCCTGCCCAGGAGTGGTGCCACATATGGAGAGAACTGACATGACAAAAAGAGACACAGATTCCCAGTGCCGCTGACAAGAATACAAGCGGACACAGAAGAACACACACTGAAAGCACACAGAGCAGACAATGGGGGGGTGGGGGGTGGGGGGTGGGGAAGGGGAGAGAAATAAATAAAAACTCCGTCTTAAAAAAAATACAGGGCTCCAGGGGCAGGACTAAGCCCGTCCTGACTGGGTGGGGCCACCCTTCAATCAGAAGGCCCTGCTTACAGTGGGCACACCCACAGGGTGGATAAAGCTTTAAAACATGTTTTCCAGGGGAATATACCTGAAACCACCACACGACCTTTATTTATTTATTTATTTATTTTTAAGATTTATTTTTATTTATTTAATTCCCCTCCCCTCCCCCGGTTGTCTGTTCTCTGCGTCTTTCTGCTGCGTCCTGTTTCTTTGTCCGCTTCTGCTGTCATCAGCGGCACGGGAAGTGTGGGCGGCGCCATTCCTCGGCAGGCTGCTCCCTCCTTCGCACTGGGCTGCTCTCCTTATGGGTGCACTCCTTGCGCGTGGGGCTCCCCTACGCGGGGGACACCCCTGCGTGGCACAGCACTCCTTGCGCGCATCAGCGCTATGCATGGGCCAGCTCCACACGGGTCAAGGAGGCCCGGGGTTTGAACCGCGGACCTCCCATGTGGTAGACGGACGCCCTAACCACTGGGCCAAAGTCCGTTTCCCCACACGACCTTTAAATAATACAATACTTCATAGCATGCCACTTCGTGTATAAGAAACTTACAAAGTATATTTCCATTCCCTTTAATATCCTTTGCATTATTGTCATCTTTTACTTTTCCACAGGTAAAAACATTATTATTTTTGCCTTTTAAAGCCAGTTATATTTTAAAGAAATGTTTTAAATCAAGGGGGAAAAGACTTCTTTATTCACCACAAAACGTTTTCGGGGCTCTTCATGCTTTGGTGAAGATCTGAGCTTTCATTTTGTGTTTTCTTTCAGCCTGAACAACTTCTCTTGTCATTTGTTTTTAGGCAAGCCTGCTGGAAAGCTCTCAGCTTTTGTTTGCCTGGAAAAAAGTTTATTCTATCTTCATATGTGAAGAACGTTTCCTCTGGTTATAGAATTTTAATTGGACTTTCTTTTATCTTGCATTTCAATGTTATTCCACTGTCTTTTACCTTGCATTATTTCTGATGAGAAGTCTGTTGTCATCCTATTGACCTGTAAAAAATACTTTCAAGACTTTAGTCATCAGCGGCTTTCAGTATTTGATTGTGGTATGGCTTGGAGTGCTTTCTGTTTACTCTCCCTGGTGTTTTCTGAGCTCTCTGGATCAGCGGGCTGCCTCTCATCAAGTTTGGGAAGTCCTCAGGCATAACTACTTTGATGACTTTCTGGGACCCGTTACATGCCACCCACTTGGTCTCCACTGAGCCTCTGGTTTTGCTGCGCCCACAGGCTTTTCCTGCAGAGCCACGGCAGGCCCGACGGCTCTACCTTCCTGGGAGCCAGAGGGGCGCCCTGGACTCGGGCTCCCTGCGCACACGCCCATCAAGGCCTGGCTGTGGGCAGGTGCCCGGGGCCGCCGGAAGCCACGCAGCCCCCTCCCCTCCCCTCCGCAACGGGCGTCTGGCTCCCCTGCGGAGGCTGGGAGCCTCCTGCCAATAATGATCACACGGAAACTGAGTGAACAACTGTCATTAAATAACTCTGAAGGGACCCGCTTGTCCCCAGAGAAAGGTGTTGGAGCCACACCTTGCCTCCCAAGTGCAGATGCCCAGCTCCGCCCCGGCTCCCACCACATCTCGCTGGCCACCGTCAAGGACTGCTCTTGGGGACCCTTGTGAAGGGGCGCTGGCTGAGCTGCGTGGGGGGCCTGTGGGCAGCCTGCCACAGGCCTCCCCCACTGACGAGACAGCACCGCAGGCTTTCCCCTTCGGTGCATCCTAGAAACCAGGGTGAATCCTGCAGCTCGCCAACAGCAAACTAGCCAGAGCCCCCAGCGTCAAGTGCCAGGTCCCCTCCCCGTCCCATCTGACTCTCCTGCCCTTATTTCGTCTTATTTTTCTAACCTTAATTCCTTTTTGAAACAAAGTGAGTTAAACTTTATAGTGCAAATGGACAGATGAAAGTAAACCAAACCGACCAATGAATCTATAACTTACAATTGTTGATGGTTCAGAGAACAAGGAAACAACAGTATACCACATTAAATCACAAAAAATTTTATTGTCTAAATAGGATTTGGTCTATGCAATATACTGGTTTTGTTCCAGTAAGGAAAATCATTTTCTAAGAGATGGGTTTCCAGTGAAAGTTAAACATTTCCAGTTAGAAAATTCCTCCAAGGGTCCGAAGCTTTCATAGAGAAACCTAACATGGCTCCTGAGAAACAAATTCTGACTCAAGAATCTTTAGATTTACGCGGGAGAACTTGGTTTCAGTCCTGTTAGAGCCAAGGCTTCCCCTCAGCTCCTGGAGACAGCCTGCCCGCGAGGGGCTGCCCGACCTCAGGGGGGTGAGGCGGCGAGGAGCGAGGCGGGCGGCCGGCCGGTCGCCAGCTCCCACAAGGCCTCCGCTGGCACACTGTGCAGTTTCTCCTCCAGTGGGACTGAGGGCAGCCGTGGCCAGGAGGGAAGGACCAGGGAGACCAACACTGCTGCTTCAGCCAAAGGCCCCTCCTTCCCAAGTGCCTGGGCCGCAGGTGTTGGCAGCCAACAGGCACCTGCCGCGCACCTGCCGCGCACCTGCTGGGGCCCGAAGGTGCCAGCTGGAGCGCCCCACCCCCAGCCACAAGCCGAGGACAGGTCAGCAGAGGGGGCTCAGTCAGGAGCAGCGCTGGAGGCCTCGCGAGGCTGGGCAGACGTGCGAGGCTGGGCAGACGTGCGAGGCTGGGGCGCCGTCCACCTGGGCCGGAGGGGGCGGGGGGGCTTCCAGGCACGGCTCTTGGGCTGTGCGGGGTGCAGGCCAGGGCTCGGAGGAGACGGCAGCCTGGGGAGGCCCGGGGACCCCGGGCTGGGTGAGAAGGGGGCAGCAGGGGCGACGCCCACCGCGCTCGGCGCCCGGGGAGGTGCTCACCTGGGAGACCGCAGGGCGCCCCCCGCCTGCCAGGTCCCATTCCCTCCCAGGAGGCCGGGCAGCTCGGCACCCACGTGCCGCTAAGACCCTCACTCCCAGAGGGCAGACGCCAGCGGCAGGGGTCTGCAGCCACAAGTTGCTGCGCCAGGCGGCCACAGCGTCTCCCAGGATGGGGGGCCCCGGCCAGGGCCTCCCGGCCGCCGCAGAGGGCTCGGTCTGGACGCCCAAGCGCAGGGCGCGGGGCCTCCTCCAGGCAACTTTGTCTCCCTCCTCCCTCGGCCCGGGGTGGCTGCGATTCTCACCGGACCTTGCTCCACCTGGGTGCGGGGCAGGTGGGCTCAGGGCAGGGCTCAGGGCTCCTAGCGGGACCCCTCACCCCCAGGGGGCACGCAGACCCGGGCCCACCCACCTCCCGGGGCCGCATGCACCCAGGCCACGCCCCCCGGACCCCCCACAGGCTGCGCCCACCCTGCCCTCCAGCCTCACCCCGGCCCACCGGCTGGCCCCAGGGCTCACTGGTGCCCCGCCAGGGCGCTCTCGGGGTGCAGGCGGGAGAACCGGCCGAGGGTCCAGATGGGGAAGACGTTCCTGTAGGACGTGTAGCTAATGGCGCAGGACTTGTTGAAGACCCCGGCGAGGTTCTCCTGAAACGACCAAACGCTGCAGAGAAAGACGCACGGGTCCGCCAGGCCCGGGGACCGGGCTTGCCTCTGACCCTGGGGTGGAGCCAGGCAAATGCTGCCCCACCGGGTGGGGGGGTTGGGGGTCTGGGAAGAGAGGCAAGAAGGACGCGCCTCCTCCTGGCCCAGCCCTGCCCTCGGCCGGCACGTCCCTCCCAGGCAGCAGATGACTCGGTCCCCAGGGCGCTGCCCGGAGCCCGGCGCAGATCCCTAAGCTAGAGCCCCACATGTGCCGCCAGGCGGGGAGGGAGCAGGGCAGGTGTGGGGGAGCCCGGGGAGCCGGCCGTGCACCCCACAGCCCTACCTGGGGCCAGTCGCCGTTGGGGAGCTGCTTTCTGAGCAGACACCTGACGCCCCTTTCCAGGGCCTCTACGTCCGGGTGCCTGGGGTAGACGGGCGCGGTCAGCATCTGCAGCCAGGCCAGCAGCGAGACCCTGTGGACCACAGGACCTGGGCACCCCAGGCCCCACGCTGCCCCCAGGCTCTGAGCAGCAGCGCGGGCAGCGTGGCCAGGCCGAGGGGCGGGGAGCGGGGCAGGGGGCCGGGAGGAGCTGCCCCGCCCGCCGCCACAGGCCTGCCCAGAGGCCCTGCCTCCCAGCACTGCAGCCGGCGCCCACCCTGGGAGGGGGGCAGACCCCGTGCCCGCCGCCCCTCAGCTGCCTGCCCACCCCCCAGGGCTCTGGGGCCATGGAGGCCGCACTGACTCCCCTCCTGGTGAGGCCGAGGCATAGACTCCGCCAAGCAGAGCAGCTCCGCCTCCGCAACCCTGCCCGCCCGGGGGGCTTCCCAGACTCCGCTGCCTCCGGCTCGCACCGACCTGGCCGCGGAGCCAGGCGTCTTTAGAAGCATTCTTCAAACGGCTCCCAAATTGACAGGGCACAGGCTGGGACACTGAATGCCTGCCTGCCTGTGCACCTTGCTGCGTGTGCACCTGTGCATGTGCTTGCACGTGCAGCTGTGCATGTGTGTGCAGCTGTGTGCACATGTGCATCTGTGCACCTGTGTATGTGCTTGCATGTGCACCTGTGCATGTGTGTGCAGCTGTGTGCACATGTGCATGTGTGCACCTGTGTGTGCACCTGTGTATGCGCTTGCATGTGCACCTGTGCATGTACGTGCAGCTGTGTGCACGTGTGCATCTGTGCATGTGTGTGCACCCGCCCCAGCGACAGGCACAGGAAGGCGCAGGCGGCGCCGGGCCCACTTCCTGGCCCGGCAGCATGGAGCCTGACGCTGTCACTGCCCCACAACCAGCTTCCCGCCCGGCCTCTCTGCACTCGCCGGCCTCGTCTGTGCCTCCGCTCCAGGGGAGGCTGACAGGGAGGTGCAGCCTCCGCCGCCACGCCGCCCTCTGCGCCGACGCAGGCCAGCCCCACCCCCAGGGGCCCAGGCCCACCTGACGGCCATCAATCCCAGCAGGGCCCAGCACGTGTTGTGGACCTGGGACTCGGCGCTCTGCACGTAGCGCCGCTGCTCGCAGGACTCAAAGTCCTCGCCCCAGCCACCGTCCTCCATCTGCCGGGAAAGCAGGAAGCCGCAGGCCCGGGAGACCTCCGCGCATGCAGCCCTGTGGAGGCCGAGACGCTGTCGTGGCCGGGGAGGCCACGGACGGGCCCCCGAGGGGTGTGGGGGTGCGCCCTGGGCCGCCCCGCCCCCCGTGGCGCTCGGGCCCTCTGGGACACAGGGAGGGTGAAGGAGGCCTGAGGGCTGCGCCCAGCACGCCCCCCCAAGCACACAGGGCGGGGCTCGGCGCCACCTGTCTGGCCTCCCACGGCCCCTCAAACCCGCCAGCAGCGCCTGGCTCTGAAGGAGGGGCGCGGGGGGAGCAGCCCGTGGGCCTCAGCTGAGACGCGAAGGGTCAGCGCTGTTGCCTCGAGAACAGGGAAAGCCTCATTTCAAGCAGTGACTCATGCATGAGAGCAGCACACGACCTGCCAGGCTGCCGCGCGTTCCTGGGGCTGCTCGCGGCAGGGCCCCCGCACTTGCACTCACCCGCTGCGGTAAACCTGCCCCATGCAGGCGAAAGCTTCCAGCCCAAACCAGGTTCCGTAGGTGAAGCAGACCCCCCAGGAGCTGGGGAGACAGAGGGCGAGTCCTCAGCGCCCAGCTGTCTCATGGGTGCCCAAGTCACCGCGCATGACCGGCTGTCTGCACATGGCTGGGGTCCAGTGGGGCAGGCCGCCGGCCGGACACCTGGGCCTCGGGCCACCAAGCAGATGGAAGACGGGCCCGGGGACAGGCAAGCCATCACGAAGCACTCCAGCATCCTCGGCCACAGCCTTTAGCAACACGCAGGGCAAGGCCAAGGCTGGGCTCAGAGGACACTCGCCGTGGCAGCTCGTGACACGCACTGCAGGTGCAACAGCGCACAGGGGCCACACTTCCCGGAAGGCAGTGCGCAGATCCCGGCCCACGTGGCATGGCAGGTGCTCACTCACCCTTCCCAGGAGCCGTCGGCCCTCTGCTTCTGCTGACAGTACTGCAGGCTCTGCCCCAGCGTCTCCCTGGAACACAGGTTTGCCAACACGCATCCCGCAAAACAGCAGCGCGGCTGTCCCAGTCCCACCCGTCCCGTGGTCTCAGAAGACGACCAAGCAAACACGTACAAACAGTGCAAAGGGAGGTGATGTTGCCGAAAACCATGGGCTCCCTGCCGGATGTGCACCGGAAGGAACAGAGTGACACCCGAGAAAGGGCAAGGCCGGCCGGCTTTGGAGACGGAGCCCCTCGACTCAAATCCATGTATCAGAGTCTGAGTTTAGGATGTTATGGATTCAACAAGGGGACGTGGAGTTTCCACTACAATTACGAGTACAGACTACAACACGAGATGAAGGAGTGGAGCGCAGCTACGGTAACCGCTACAGTAAAAAGGATAAACCACAACATCAGAAGCTCCAGTAACCGCTATGGTAACAAGGATAAACCACATCAGATGAAGGAGCAGAGCGAAGCTCCAGTAACGCTACGGTAACAAGGATAAACCACAATATTAGATGACGTTGTGGAGCAAAGCTCTAGTAACTTCTACGGTTAACAAGGGTAAACACTGTGCTCAGAGGCTACAGTGAGAAAGAAGAGTTCAAGAAAAGAGCAGAAGAGGAGAATAAAACCTCAGGAGTGAAACTCACTTCACAAGCAGCTACAAACAGGGAAACAATGTCAATGACACAGGCTAGAGTAAATCAGATAAAAGGAACTGAATAAAAAGAGAAAATGACAGAGTTGGAAGACAAAAGAATCAGCATAAATTTAACCGGTGGGTCTCTGAAAAGACTAATAAACAGAAGCCCTGCATAAGAAGAGTGAGGGGAAGCGGGTGTGGCTCAAGCGACTGGGCTCTCATCTATCTAATGGGAGGGTCAAGGTTTGAGTCCCAGGACCTCCTGGTGAAGGCGAGCTGGCCTGCTGGTGAGATGGCCCATGTGGAGAGCTGCCCCATGCAGGAGGGCTGGCCCATGTGGCAAGCTGGCCTGAACAGAGAGCTGACACAGCAAGATGACATAACAAAAAGAGACACAGAGGGGAGACAATAAGAGACGCAGCAGATCAGGGAGCTGAGGTGGTACGAGAGATAGCACCCCTCTCCCACTCTGCAAGGTCCCAGGATTGGATCCTGGTGCCGCCTAAAGAGAAAACAAGCAGACACAGAACACACAGTGAACAGACAGAGCGAGCAGACAGCGAGCGCCAAAACAAAGAGGGGGGTACTAAGTAAACAAATCTTAAAAAAAAAAATCAATGGCAGGAGTGGATGTGGCTCAAGCAGCTGAGCGCCAGCCTCCCATGTGGGAGGCCCCAGGTTTGGTTCCTGGTGCCTCCTGAAAAAAACAAAAACAAGAACAAGTAAAACAAACGATAAAACCAACTCAGGGAAGCTGATGTGGCTCAGCAGCTGAGAGCCAGCTTCCCACAGCCAAGGTCCCAGGTTCTATCCCTGGCCTCTGGCACCTCAAAAAAAAAAAAGGCAAAAGAATTCATAGTAACGTTAAGTAAGTACATAAGGAACTGGGGACCAAGGACAAGCTTTTAGAACATCGATCAACACACACGAAAGGAATGGCGGATTTGCAGCCATCACATGAACAGATTCAGGCAAAAATTACCATCAGATACTAACTAACAAGGAAAAGTCTGATGAAAAAACAAGATAATATGGCCTAAAACTTTCTCCCTATAAGAAAAAAAAAACGAGAAACTACAGTGTAATGAAAAACAAAAACAGAATTACCCCAGGTTAAGAGATGATGATAATGACAACTAAATGCAACGCACGATCGTGTTACATTTTAACTTAAAAAAATCTTTGTGATAAAATATACATAAAATTAACTTTCACTATTCTTAAGTGAATAATTCTGTGATATTAAGTACACTGACAATATTGTGTATTTTCATCATCTCAAACAGGTACGTGTACCCATTAAACAATAACTCCCTCCCTTAACCACTCTTCTGATTTCTGTCTCTATGAATTTGCTTATTCCAAGGTTTTCATATAAAAGGAATCACGTATTTGTCCTTCTGTGTTGGGCTTATTTCACTCGAGATGACGTCTTCAAGTTTATCCATGTTGCAGCATGTACTGGAACTTCTCTTTTGACTGCTGCATCACAGTCCACTGTGTGGCTGTATCACATTTGCTGACCCATTCACCTGCTGACAGACACTCGGGTGCTTCCACCTGGTAACTGAACAATGCTGTGGTGAGCACTGGATGCAAGTGTCTGGCTGAGTCCCTGCTTTCAACTCTTTTGGGTATAAGCCTAGGGACAGAATTGCTGGGTTATATGGTAAATCTATGTTTAACTTTCTGAGGAATCACAAACTGTTTCCATGGAGGCTGCATGATTTTAAATTCCTACCTACAATGTATGAGGGCTCCTATTTCTCTGTATCCTCGTCAACACGTTATTTTGATTTTTTTTTTAACAATGGCCATCCTAGTAGGTATGGAATGCTATTTCATTGTAGTTTTAATTTGCATTTCCCTAATGGTTAATGATGTTGAACATCTTTTCATAGGTCATCTGAACATCTTCTTCGAAGAAATATCTATTCAAATCCTTACCCCATTTTTTAATTGGGTTGTGTGTCCTCTTGTTGTTGAGCTGTAGAAGTTCATTGTATATTCTGGATACTAAACCCTAACTAGATACATGGTTTCCAAATATTTTCTTCCATTCTGTTCTTGATAATATCCTTTTGTACACAAAAGTTTTTAATTTTGATGATATCTGTTACATACTTTTGTTGCTTGTGTTTTTGGTGTAAAACCTCAAAATTCATTGCCCCCAAGGTCTGGAGGATGCTTCCCCGTGCTTTCTTGTAAGAGTTTTATAGTTTTCGCTCTTACATTTAGGTCGTTGGTCCATCTTGAATTAATTTTTGTATATGGTGAGAGGCAGGGGTCCCCATTCATTTTTTTGCATGTGGATTTCCAGTTGTCCAGCACCGTGTGTGGAAGAGACCGCTCTCCCCCCACTGAGGGGACCTGGCTCCCTTGTTGAAAACCAGCTGCAAGACATGTGCGTTGACCTCTGGACTCTGTCCTGCTCCATTGGTCTGTCTGTCTGTCCCACAGCAGTGCCACACTGTTTTAATCACTGTCTGGATCAGATTGAGTAAAATTTCTGCTAAAAGGACATATTGAGACAATCAGAAAAATTAAAGTCTGATGGTTAGCTAACAGCATTATATCAATGTTAATATCTTGACTTTGATAGTTGTATACAATATTTACATAAGAGAACACCCTTGTTCTTAAGAAATTCATACTGGGAAACGGACTTGGCCCAGTGGTTAGGGCATCCACCTACCATATGGGAGGTCCGCGGGTCAAACCCCAGGCCTCCTTGACCCGTGTGGAGCTGGCCCACGTGCAGTGCTGATGTGCGCAAGGAGTGCCGTGCCACGCAGGTGTGTCCCCCACATAGGGGAGCCCTATGAGCAAGGAGTGCGCCCATAAGGAGAGCTGCCCAGCGTGAAAGAAAGCGCAGCCTGCCCAGGAATGGCACCGCACACACACACTTCCTGTGCCACTGACGACAACAGAAGCAGACAAAGAAACAAGACGCAGCAAATAGACACAGAGAACAGACAACCAGGGGAAGGGGGGAAATAAATAAATAAATAAATCTTTTTAAAAAAAAAAAGAAATTCATACGGAAGCATTTAGGGCTAAGTGTCACCATATGTGCAACTTACTCTCAAAAGGTTCAGGAAAAATAGGCATACGGGGAGTATGGAGGGGATATGATAAAAGCAAATGTAGAATGTTACTAATTGAGGATTCTGAGAGAGAGGTAGTCAGGAATGGGTTTTGTTTTGTTTTGTTTTAAACCATTCTTGTAACTTTCCTGTGAGTTAAAATTAAGAGAATTTCAAGCCGAGGAGTAATGATAGAATATTCCCTATATGTGGTGTTAAAATAACAGGTAACTCTAAACCATGTCCAGATAAATTAAAAATTTTAATATCAAATAAGACAAAACTAATATATTTGACTGCTTAAACATTAAAAACATATATTCAAATTCCCTAATCAGATAAAAAGAGTAAAGAAATGGTATGCTTTCTGTAACGTATGTAAGAAACAGAAATACTTATTGTGTTTAAACACATAAGAAGAAAAAATTTTCCTATTAAGAGAAATGGCAAGGACACAAATGAACATTTCAGGAAAGAAGGAATATAAATAATTAACATGTGGAAGAAACACTCTGGCTCAGCCCTCTCCAAAGAAACAGAAATGAAATCTACAAAGGTGCTCGCCTCCAAACCAGAGGTTTTCAACAACGGCTAACAGGCCCGAGCTCATCCGAGCCGCCGCCCCGGGGCCCCGCGGCCCCTCCTCAGCGGGGAGACCGAGGCGGAGGGGCCGGGGCCTGGCCACCGCCCCAGCACTGAGGAGCAGAGCTGGCGCTATGGCCCAGGCAGGCGGACCCCAGAGCTCAGCAGCTCTGGGAAAATAATGGAGACGAGGAAGGTTTAACAAGAGGATACCGCCCAAGGCCAGAATGGGAAATGGTTGGCAAATAATGAAAAGGTAGAAACAGCCAAACGTCTATCAGGAATTAAATGATGAGATACACGCAACCGGAAAAAGCCGTGCTGGAGGAGGGCAGACAACAGAGGACGTTACTGCTGCTGGCGGCAGACTCACCAGGTGCTCACCGGGGGAGGCACGGAGCACCGCGGCGAGCGCGTGAGGCCAGAACAGCGCCGGGGCACGGCTGGCGCAGAAGCAGGCGCTCCTCCCTGAGGCCACAGACCCCACTTTCCTCTCTGCACTTTCCCGCACTTCCCAAGTCTCCTTCAAAGGACACACTTTACTTTCATCCTAACTTTTAAAAAAGACGACATACGGGAAGGAAAGTCACGCGTGCGAAGCCCGCCCATGACAGCACGCCAGCAGCGCGAGCAGCCCCGTCATGCCCGGCCGCCCCGGTGTCGGGGGCTCCAAGGCTGAACGCGGCACCTGCCGCTCAGGAGCTGCCTGGGGGCTGCTCGCGCCTGCAGAACAAAGGGAAGACGCCTCCTCCTCCAGGGCGTCCGCAGGTCACAGCCAGAAAGTCCCATGTTGAGAAGCAAAATAACAACTCTTAAATAGACCACGGGGTAGAGAAGAACACAGGAGAGAAAACAGAAAACATTTTTAGCTCAACAACAGATCAAAACTTATGGTCTTGTTTTTTGTGATGTATATATCTTCAAAAAAATACAATTTACAAAAATGATGGGGTGGGGGGGTGAGGAGTGGGTTATATGGGAACCTCTTATGTTTTTTAATGTAATGTTCTTTGTGATCTATTAACTTTAAGAACAGTGTAAAAAAAAAACAAAAAAAAAAACTTAATGGCCTCGGGAAGAGGGTGTGGCTCAAGAGATTAAGCTCCTGCCTACCACATGGGAGGTCCTGGGTTCAATTTCTGGTGCCTACTAAAGAAGATGAGCAAGACAGCAAGCTGACATGACAGGGTGGAATGACAAGCTGACGGAACAAGAGACACAAGGAGGAAAACATAACGAGACACAACAAAGCAGGGAACAGAGGTAGCTCAAGCAATTAGGCACTTCCCTCTCACATGGGAGGTCCCAGGTTCAGTTTCCAGTACCTCCTAAAAGGAAGGCAAGCACACAACCAACAGACAGCAAATGCGAATAACAAGCAGGTGGGAAGAAATAAGATAAATCTTAAAAACAACAACAACTTGTGGCCTTATAAGCAGGTGCACCTCAGGGGCTGAGCATTCTGCTTCACATACACAAGGTCCCAGGTTCAATCCTGGTACCGACTTAAAAAAAAAAAAAAAGCAACAAAAATTATGGCTTTAAATGCATATCTAAAAAGAAGAAAATCTGGAAATCATTTATCCAAGTATCACGAAGTTAGAAAAACAAAGTACAAAGAAAGTGAAGAGCAGAAACTAGGGAAACCAAAAATAAATGCGTTAAAAAATAAAATAAATGCATAGTAGTTAGAACTGAAGCCTGCAATGGTGTTTCGGAAAAGCCGAAAGCTCGATAAGCCACTAGTAAGACTGATCTAGGAAGGGAGAAGACGCCGTGCTGAGCACGGGGACGGTGATGTCAGGCCTGCACCTCTCACAGCTACTGGGAACATCTCTGTGCCAAAAGTGTAAAGGGTGAGGTAAAATGGAAAAATTCCAAAACTAACCAAAACAAATAGAAAACCTTTATAGTCTATAAGTATCCAAAGAAACGGAACCCAAATTAAACTTTCCCTCATAGAAAATTCTAAGCCATTAGATTTCACAGTGAATTTTCTCCATTTAAGAAAGAAATAGCACTAATCTTACATAAACTCTCCAGAGAATACATCCCAGAGAGATGGATGTGAAAAATCACATTTTTGTGCTCTGATTGGCCTAATACATATACTTGATACACTGTAGCCCACGACAGCTCCGGGGAGGCCCAAGCCCAGTCTGCTCAGTGGCTGCACCCTTCAGAGCTGCCTTTCTGAGGGGCCACCACATTCCTGGGAGGAGCTGAGCCTGCGGGCTGGAGGGCCGCAGTCTGCCCAGGCCAGCCGGTGCCCTGAGGGGGCGGCGGGACCCCGAGCGACCGGGCGTGCCTGGCTGGGGCCCCTTTACCTGATCTCCCCTGCCCTGTGGTCTGGGAAGTGCTTGTGGAAGTGCTCCAGCGCCTGCATCACGGCCGACGTGCACTCCACGTAGCTGTAGTCGATCATGATGTCCCCTGGGGAGGCGAGGGAGAAGTCGAGGCTCCAGAGCCGCCCCAGATCCCCCAGGCAAGAGCATGCCAGGTGGGCTGCCTGACTGCAGAGCCAGGCGGGACAGCCGCCTGCAGGCAGAGCCAGAGACCTGGCCAGGTGGGACGGCCGCCTGCAGGTAAAACCAGAGACCCGGCCAGGTGGGATGGCCGCCTGCAGGCAGAGCAGGCACTGAAGCCACAGAATCATGGCTCAGAGGCCCTGGCCTGGGCACCAGGACACCCAGTCATAGTTGGTACAAAGGCAGTTCTGGCACTGGGCAAAAAGAACCTGAGCAGAGAGCATCACCCCAACATCCCCACCAAGACCAGCTGTCCTAGGGTGGGTGCAATAAAACCCACTGGAGGGGCGTCAAGGACAGGGTGAAGCAGCGTGACGTGCCAAGCCTGCGCAGGCTGGCCAGCAGCGGCAGGGGGGCAGGCACCGTGGGGCTCAGGGACCAACCCCCACGCTCATGTGCCTGGGGCCCTCCCCCGGGGCCCGGGGCCCTCACGGGCCGCCTGCAGGACAGCCGCGGCCGGCCAGGGAGCGGGTCTGAGTCGCAGCTCCCGCTGGCTGCCCTTCCAGGGCGCTGGGACACAACCGCCTGCCCCGGGTGCGAGGAGCACGGAGGGCCCTTGGCCGCTGCCGGTCCTGCCGTGGAGGGGCTCGGCGGTGAGGCTGCGCAGGGCAGGACGCACCAAAGACCTCCGAGGGGTTCAGCAGCTCCAGCAGGTACCCCCCGCGCTTGGTCTCGTAGGTGGAGAAGCCCCCGTCGGCGTTCCTCAGGCTCAGCAGCTGAAACCAAGCGGCGCCTGAGAACTGGCCGGCGCGCCCGGGAGCAGCCCCCGGGGACCCGCCCGCGGCTCACCACAGCCACCGCGTCATACAGCCGCTCGCGGGGGCACGTGCTCGCGTGACGAAGGCACACTGCTGCTGCAGGAAGAGCACGGCCTTCAAGGCCTCGGCCGTGCAGTCAGCCACGATCCAGCCGCAGTCCCCGCGTGCTGAAGGAGAAGCCGCCCTGGAAGCGCAGGGCCCTGATGATGGGGCACCAGGACCCGATGGGGACGCCCGCCCGCCTGGCCCGACCTGGGCGCTCGTGGTCGCCCCGAGACCCCGGCAGCCTGGCCCTACGCACTGGCCCCGAGGCAGCCCGAGGCGGCCCCCGCCGCGGCCCCAGGAGGCCCCACCACAGCCCCACCACAGGCCCAGGAAGGCCCCACCGCAGCCCCGCCGCTAGCCCCAGGAGGTCCCGCCGCAGCCCCAGGAGGCCCCGCCACAGCCCCGCCACAGCCCCAGGAGGCCCCACCGCAGCCCCGCCGCAGCCCCGCCGCAGCCCCAGGAGGCACCGCTGCGGCCTCCGCCGCGGGTCCCATCGCAGCGCCCGCAGTCCCGCCGCAGCCCCGCCGCAGCCCCAGGCAGTGGCCGCCTCAGGTGAAGCAGCAGGTGCTCGTGGCTCGACAGCCGGGCAGGGTCCACCCACTGGCAAGGCCGGCCCGCTGCAGAGGGGCAGCCACAGCCACGCGCCGGGGACCCCTGGAGGTGCAGCTGCTGCCAAGTTGCTGTGCCCACGCCCGGGTCGTCTCGCTCCACGTTGGCCCACACAAGCCCCTTGCTCGCAGCAGCCACTGTGCTCTCTTCTCCCTTTGTGGCGCTAACTCAGAGCTTGCTGGTTCACTGGTATCTGGATTACGACTGTCCAGAATCTCCAAACACAACGGCCTAGGAACGTGCTCAGAGCAGGCCCGCTCCAGCGGGTGCTATCAGCTCCCGGCAGCGTGGAAACGCGACAAGCTGCCGGGCACAAGCAGACCCAGCCGGGACGGGGCAGGAGGGCACAGGCCAACCGGGCGGCCACGGGTGGGTCCGCGCAGTACCTTGCTCCTGTGGCGGTAGTACTTCTGGTAGTCGGGGAAATTGTCGGGAACCTGGCCGCGTCCAAGCCACGTACGCGAAAGAGAAAGGGAAGGTGTGTGGCGTGCAAAGACAAAGGGGTGGGGTGGGGTGGGGGGAGGGGGGCGGGAGGAGGGTACGGGGAAGCAGGCGTGTGGGCAAGGGGCAGGGATGGCAGGAGGGGAGGGCTGGCAAGGCCAGGGCAGGCGCCGAGGGAGCCCTCCCGCGGAGGCGGGTGCGCAGGGGTCTGCCGGGCCGTCCTGACGCAGCAGCAGCGGGACAGTGGGGGTGGGGTGGGCAGGAGGGTAGAGGGCCACGGGGCTGTCTTCCTGCAGAAGCACCCAGCAGCCCTGCTCTGCGCCGCTCAGGGCCCCCAGCACGGGCTCGCACCTGGCTCGGCCCTCACCTGTGAGGTGCGCAGGAAAGCGTGTGCCCGCTGCAGACAGGACGAGAACTCGGCCTGAGGTGCGCGCCCGCCTGCACGGACGACAGGCCAGCGTGAGCCCGCTCCCAGGCCGCGAGCCAACGCTGCACGCAGCCCGGGTGCGGGGAGCTACCCGGAGGCCGGCCCCCGTGGCCCACGGCCCTGTCCAGGTTGGGCTCTCAAGAAACAGTCCGAATTCCTCCAACCCCGCTCGCACCGGCGGATGCGTGCCCGTGCCCCCAGTTGTCCCTGCAGCGTGGCCCAATGCCAGCGCATCCAGCAGCGTCCAGGAGCCCCCGAAGGTGCCGCCTGCTGCTGTGTTCCTCCTCGCAGCCTCGGTCCTGACCTCACCAACAGCAGGGTCCCGTGCTCCTCGCTGGCCCTGCCCCAGGACCCCTGCTCTGTGCAGACCACACCCCCCGCTGACACCTCTGGGGCGGCCTGCTGGCCGCCAGGCCCTGCTCCTGACCACTCCACCACTGCCTGTCCCTCACTCCTGGGCTGGACCGGGTCACCACACCTCGCCAATGGCTTCTGGCCCCCCATGACTGGACCTGCAGCAGCCCCTGGAAGGTGCGGCGTGGCCAGGAAGCCCCACCAACGAGCCTGCGCTAGCCCAGACGGACAGCACGTGGTACACAACGCCACCCAGAACAACTGGCTGTGCCACCAGCCTCTCAGGACAGGAAGTAGGGAGCCTTGGAGACCACATCCACATGCAGAGCCAGGATCCCCGCGTGCAGAGCCATGATCCCCCGCATGTGGAGCCAGATTCGCACAACCACAGCTTTTGGAACCCAGGTTAGCAGAAGACTCAAGAAACAGGAAGCGGGTGTGGCTGGACACGGGGGTTGGTACAACCAGAAAAACCTAGAAAGGCTGAGGGGTGAGGGCCACGTACCTCCAGGAAAGCTTGGACGGCAAACGCAGTGTCCAGATCTGAGAGCCATTGGTTCCCTGAATGCAAAGGAACAGCTAGAGCCACAGCAGCTGCCCCTGGACGGCCATGCCACTGCGCGCGCGTGGGAACGCCGCGTCGGCCCAGCTTCAGGGCCATCTGCGCTGCACACCACCGCATTTGCAGAGTGCAGCCTGCCGTCGGGGCCCGACAGGGGCAGCGGTTCTCAGGGGCCTCTGGGGACGTGGGTGGGCTGATGATCCGTGGCCAGGCTGCCCAGCACCCACGGAACACCCAGCGCCCTCCCCTCGACGTGTAACGACAGCATCACCAGTCACGGCATCACCCGGGTCCAGGGCACGCCTGGAGGCTAAGCAGCTCTGCCGCGTCTGGGAGGGGCCCCAAGCGCCCATCATGCCCCTGCGCCCGGGCGGGGACCGCATCCCCATCCAGCAGAGGGGCGGCAGCGGGCTGAGGGCGGGGTCTCTCAGAAGGCCCACAGCTGCCCCGGGGGCCAGTGCCGCGTCTGCGTGCGGCGTGGGCCGTGCACCGCCAACCCCCGGGCCCCGACGCGTCTGCGTACGCCGCGGGCCGTGCGGGCCGACCCCCGGGCCCCGACGCGTTCTGCGTGTGTGCCGTGGGGCCATGCATGCCGACCCCGGGCCCCGACGCGTCTGCGTTGTGGCGTGGGCCGTGCGGGCCGACCCCGGGCCCCGACGCGTCTGCATGCGGCGTGGGCTGTGCGGGTCGAGTCCCGGGCCCCGACGGGTCTGCGTGTGCCGTGGGCCGTGCAGGCCTGACCCCGGGCCCCGACGCGTCTGCATGCGGCGTGGGCTTGTGCGGGTCCACCCCGGGCCCCCATCGGGTCCTGCGTGTGCCGGTGGGCCATGCACGCCGACCCCGAGGGCCCCGACGCGTCTGCGTGTGCCGTGGGCCATGCATGCCGACCCCGGGCCCCGACGCGTCTGCGTGTGGCGTGGACCGTGCGGTGCCGACCCCGGGCCCCAATGCATCTGCGTGCGCCGTGGGCCGTGCATGCCGACCCCGGGCCCCGACGCATCTGCGTGTGGCGTGGGCCGTGCGGGCTGACCCCGGACCCTGACGCGTCTGCGTGTGCCCCGCGCTGGCAGAACGCGGGCTGGGACCCGCAGTCCCTGCTGTTTGGGGCAGACCTCCGACAGGAGGACCCACCTGGGAGGGGAGCGAGGCACGCGGCACCGCCTCCCCGCGCCTGCGCGGGCCAGCCCCGAGCGCCCGCGCTCCCCGTGCCTTGGGCTGGTGCCGCTCCTCTGCCTGGCCCTCACGCTCGCTGCCCACGGGAGCGGCCAGAGCCGGGAGGACCGGCGTCCTGCCCTGGACGTGGGGCTACAAGAGGAGGGGCCACAGGGGAGCGCCCTGGCCCCCCGGCACATGGACACGCGCTGTCACGCAGGCGTCACATGCCCCAGAAACGGCAGGACAGAGGAGGGCCGACGAGGCTGCCCGCCCTGGCGTGGTGACGGCCACGCCTGCTGAGCCTCGATGGCCTGCGGGCCTAGGTGAGCAGCCCTCCAGGCTGGGGCAGGAACGGCCCCCTGCCCACCACCCGCAGCCACACGCCTCCCCCAAACCCATAGCGGGTCCCAAAGCACAGCTCACCACCCCCTGCCCCGAGCCCCCAGCCCCTTCCTTTCAGCATGGATGCCTCAAACGAAGCAGTCCCCGACTCCACGGGAAACCCACAGACCTTCACCCCCGTGACCCCAATAAACAGGGATGCCCCATGGGCTCCTCTCGCTGCTCCGTGCTCCCACCTGCTGGGTGAGCCTCCCGAGCCAATCGCACCGCCCGCCCACCCTCGTGGCCACCCTCGCCCTCTGGGACCCTCTTCCATGTGCTCTGGCCTCGGTTTCCCTCTGCACCAACCCAGGTAAAATCCCAGCAAATGACACAGAGCGCCGCAAAGCCGTGCCCAGCCCGCAGCCTCACCTGCATCTTCATGCCATCGAGGCCCAGCCTGGGGGAGGGGAGACGCCACGTCAGGGAGCAGAGAAGGCGCCGGAAAGCGCCCCGAGGATGCTCCCCGCCTGGCTCGCAGGAGGACGTCCTGTCTGCCCCAGCCGCCCCACTTGGCGTCTGCATTCTGCTTCCGGAGCCGGGCACGTGCCTTTCCCGCACTGCCCCACGGCCCACGGCCCCTGCCGCCCGCTGCTCACCAGAGGTAGTCGGGGCACCCGGGAGACGTGCTCCTGGAAGGCAGGGGAGGTGGGCCGTCCACACGCCAGCGCGCCAGCATGTTGATGGTCTTGGAGATCTGCAGAGGCGCCCGCTCAGCCCCAGCTCTGGCAGAAGAGCCCAGCGCAGGGCCTGGGCAGGGGGAGCCGGGGTGGGGGTGGACTCGGGACCTGGCGGGGGGAGCCTGGTCTAGGGGGGATCGGGGCTCAGAGGCCCGGGGCTGGGGGGGTGGGCTCGGGGAGGGGGCTCGTAGCGGGCTCCGGGGGGCCTGGGCTCGGGGAGGGGCCTGGGCTCGGGGAGGACCTGGCCTTGGAGGGGGCCTGGGCTCGGGAGGGGGGCGCTGGACTTGGGGGGACTTCTGGCTCTGCCTCCCCAGCTGGTCACCTCCACTCAGGAAGAGCAAGTGGTGAGTTGTTCTGACACAGAAAATAGGGAGATACGAGTGACATCAAGGGGCAGCGCCACCAAGAAACAGGCAGTGGGGGGCACGGCAGACCAAGTGTGCTGCAAGCTGCACCCACAAAGGCGCAGGACTGACCGGGCCGATGCTGATGGTCTTGGTGAAGCAGTCGTCGGCGGGCGATGTGCTCATACAGCTCTCGGGTGGCCCACTGCCGCAGGCGGACGCTGTGGTGCCGCTCGTAACAGGTTGAAAGAACACTGCGGGGGGCAGGGGCGCGGTGGGCGCCAGACACGCAGGGCGGGCCTCGGGACCTGGCCCACGCAGGGCCCCGCCTGACCCCCGACGCCAGCAGGCGGCTCCCGGGCTCCCCCGAGCCTCGGCTCCCCCACCGCCCACACTCGCCCATTCCTCCTCCCTGCACTGCCCCCAGCGCCTGCCTGGCAGCCCCTGGCTCGCAGCACCCCACAGCCCGTGGGGTCCCCAGAGCTCCCACAGCCCCTGCTCAGCACCCACAGCCGTGGGGTCCCCAGAGCTCCCACAGCCCCTGCTCAGCAACCCACAGCCGTGGCGGTCCCCACGAGCTCCCACAGCCCCTGCTTTGTGGCGCCACCGGAGCGAGGAGTTCGGAGTGGGCACCCGGGGAGGGAAGCCCCTTCATGGCGGTGACCCCCGGCGAGGGGAAGGCCAGCACAGGCGCGCTTTGAGCACCGAGGGAGGGGGCAGGATCTGCTCCCGGGGCCAGCAGGCCATGCTCGCCCCAGGGGGGGACAGGAGAGGGAAGGTGGTGTGCTCAGGGCTGGGGGCCTCCCACGCGCTGCCCCTGACGCGCTCGGCTACCCTGAGCTCTGCAGGCACCCTACCCGTACGCAGCGCGGAGAGCAGCCAGCTGTTGCGGCGTGTACATGTCACCGGGGGCCACGCGGTCCCGCTGCGCAGAGCCATGTCGATGCTGGCGTAGTCCTCCACGTACAGCTCCTACGGGGGCGCAGGCAGCGGATCAAGGGGGCCGATGGAACCCACACGCGCGCAGCAGGCATGCGGGAGGGAGCGCCGCGTCCTTCCCAGGGCCCCCGCCCACAGGGCTCGCCCGTCACAGCTGTGCACTGCGCTCCGGCCCAGGCTGCATCTGGGGACACCCACAACAGACGGGAGTTCACACATGACCCCGTGCGAGCTGGGCGCCTGTGAGCTGTCACCACGACCCGGGGGGCACCCACTGCTCATCCCCGCCCGGACCCCCAAGCAGGGGTTTCTTAGAGCAGAGAGGAGGCGCTCTGGGCCCCTGTGGGCTGGCGCAGCCCCCCCACGAAGCTCTGGGGCAGCCCCAGGTGTGCCGGGCTGGAATCACGGTGCCCAGGCCCAGGTGCGCACGGACGCTCACCTGGCGCAGGCTCCCGCACCAGCTCGTCCTCCGTGGCGCTCAGCCGGGTGGCGTAGCAGAAGCTCATGGCGCAGGTAGACCTCGGCGGCAGTGGCACACAGAGCGTGGAGGGGTGCGCGGGAGCACCCAGGTGGGGAGTAGCCCTGTGAGCAGCGGCCCCATCAGCAGACCCCAGGGGCAGAGGCCTTCTCCGCAGCCCCCCTCCTCCGCCACAGCCCCGAAGCCCAGGCCACCCCCCACAGCCAGTGCCATGCCTGTGCCTGCGCGACCCGTGGCCGGCGCCCACCCAGCGCAGACGGAGCTGCAGGGCCCGGGCCGCGCTCACTCACCGACATCTCGGGGAGCAGCGTGTTGAGGCCGTCCCAGCTGTACACGTTCAGGACCGCCAGCCAGAACTTGCCCCAGGAGGGGATGAGCGCGGCGCGCCGCCTGCGAGGAGAGCACAGGCCTGTCCCGTGCCGGCCCCGCTGTGCGCCAAGCCGAGACGTGCGCGCCTGCCCCACGGATGCTGGCAGCAGGCGCGCGCGAGGCCACCGAGAAGGTTCCAGAGCTGCCAGGACTGCGTGGAGGGCAGCCAGCTCGGTGCGAGCGTCTTCCAGGCCCCACGCGAGAGGAGCCCGCGGTGCAGCTGCGCCTGGCCAGGCGGGGGGCCACCCAGTCCCCCCCAAGGTCTCAGCAGGGAGGAGGGGGGCTGCTCCGAGCACGGGTCAGAGGGCAAACCCCTGAGGCTGCACTCCCTTGGGGGCTGCTCGGAAGACAAAGGGGCCTCAGAAACGAAGGGGAGGAGAAGGGGAGAAGGGGGCATGCTGTCGAGGCCTCTCATGGAGACCAGCACACTGGCCAGCGCTGGGCACTGCAGGGGAGGACAGCCTGTGCCTCGGGCCCTGGGGCTCCCAGAGAAGCAATAAGAGCCGCCGCCGCCGTAGCGCGATCCCCACTCCCAGAAACAAAGACGTCAGGGAGGCAGGGAAGGAGAGGACAGGCGTCTCCCCGGGTCGCAGGGACGTCTTCTGGGGGACTCCCCCGCTCTGGCAGCACTCCCCTCGCCCGGCTTTGGGGGCGCATCCCGATTGTTCAGTCGGCCCCCAGGTCCAGAGAGCTGAAGGTCCAACCTTGGACCCTCTGTGGACAGCGCTGCAGTGACCCTCCCCGCCCATGGCCAGAGCGGGGGCCCATGGTAAGGGGCAGCGGATGCCAGGCCCTGCCCCCAAGCCCACCGCCGAGACCCCAGGGACACCACACCAGCCCTGAAAGCTCAAGGTGGTTGGATCTGCCCTCAGAAGGCCCCCCTGAGGACCAGCCACAGGACTTCTGACCCCCAAAGAGCACCCCACGGCCTAGCCCTGCCCCCCTATAAAAGCCACGGCCTGGCCCCACCCCCCCACACAGCACCCCAACAGCCTGGCCCCACCCACATAAGAGCGCGCCCACAGCCTGGTCCCACCCCCTAAGAGCACCCCACGGCCTGGTTCCAGCCCCCTGTAACGAGCACCCCAGAGGCCTCGCCCCCCTAGAAGCGCCCCACAGCCTGGTCCCCACCCCCTAAGAGCACCCCATGGCCTGGTTCCACCCCTGTAAGAGCACCCCAAGGCCTCGCCCCCCTAAGAGCACCCCCACAGCCTGGCCCCACCCCCCTAAGAGCACCCCCACGGCCTGGCCCCACCCACATAAGAGCGCCCCCACAGCCTGGTCCACCCCCCTAAGAGCACCCCATGGCCCTGGTTCCACCCCCTGTAAGAGCACCCCAAGGCCTCGCCACCCCCCTAAGAGCGCCCCACGCCTGGCCCCACCCTCCCTAAGAGCACCCCATGGCCTGGCTCCCACCCCCTGTAAGAGCACCCCACAGCCTGGCCCCACCCCCCTAAGAGCACCCCACGGCC
The DNA here is from genome assembly GCF_030445035.2 of Dasypus novemcinctus. NCBI lineage: Eukaryota > Metazoa > Chordata > Mammalia > Cingulata > Dasypodidae > Dasypus > Dasypus novemcinctus. Next base: position 168,102,057 of record NC_080676.1, read on the forward strand.
TGGCCCTGCCCCCCGCAGCAGGCAGGAGAGACGCCGCCAGCTGGCAGCGGAGCTGAGGTGGGGGCGCCCAGAGTGGCTGCCAGGGCGCTGCGGCGGCAGGACGCGGGGGGCACCAGGCGGGCTCCTGCTCCGGCGTGAGGCGAGCTGGCCCGAGCGCCGCACCCCATAGTGCCCCCAAGAGCAGCGCGCAGCCGTCCTGCGCCCAGGCAGCACGCGGCCTCCCCCCCAGCTCGCTTTCTGGGGCTCCGGGGAAGCTGGCCGGGCGCCGCCTGGGCTGGCTTGGCGGGCGGCGGGGGGGCGCGGCCCGTGCTGCTCGCCCCACAGCGCCCAGGGCGGCCGTACCTTTCTGGTGGAGGACGTTTCGGGCCCAGCACCAGGTCAGCGTCGTCGGGCCCCCACGCCCAGGATCCGCAAGGCCACGTAGTTGAGGGCCGTTCCAAACACCGTGGCCTTGTCCTCCACGTGCCTGCGTGGAGGCGGGGCGGGCCCTTGTGAGCAGCCAGGAAACCCAGCACGACGCCTCCACATGCCCCCCAGCCTGCGCCCAGAGGGCGCTCAGCCAAGCCACAGCACCGCCTGCCCTCCCCTGGAGGACGCGCACCGGACCCGGGGACGGATGCCTGGGGGCGGCCGCTGAGGCGCGGCGGGGTCTGCGCGCGCCTCTGGGGACCCTGGTTGAGGCGTGGAGCGCCCAAGCCCTGACCGGC